>NC_057796.1:341723481-342023481 GCF_018294505.1 Triticum aestivum
GAAAACCCCAATGGCAGAATCGACTGACACGCAGAGCCGCGATTGGAATTCCCTCCCCGATGTTCTCTTGGAGCAGATCTGTAATCATATGGACCTACTCAGCACCGTCCGTCTGGCCGCATGCTCGGTGTCTTTGTACCATCTACTCGTCTGCAACCGACCGGCTCTTTTCAAGACACCCTGCTTGCTAATGCCCGATCCTCGCAGGTGGCCCAGACACCGACTTGACGATCCTACGGATGTTGTCGTGGTGCCCCTCGACATGCTACCACTACCCGTCCACCTGCCCTTCATGCGCGGCCACTACTGGGCGGGCATGAAGGCCAACTGGATCGTCCTCATCCACCAATCTGGTAGTCCGTGGCGTCTCGTGGATATCTACACCCAGCGAGAGATCACCCTTCCATCTTTGGATACCGCCGCCATCGAGCCTCGCGGCCCGCCGGACACTCCTGCCTACTACGCACGAGATGCGTCGACCTTTTGGCTCGACCTCTGTTTGCTGAAAGTTGTAATCTGCGAAGTGCCCACACCATCAGAAGACTACATGGACTACAAGCTCATTGCCGTGTTCAACATGGGATTAGTCTATCTGGAATCCGGTCGCCATACATGGTTATGGCTCATCGTCGATCCTCTTCACCCAACAGTTCTGTCTGATGCTATAGTGCACGATGGCATCGTTTATGCGGTCGACGCACAGATTGGCTGCCTATACTGGTGGAATCTATCGTCGTGTAATTGTTCTATCTCATCTCATCTTTACCTTAAGAATACGACTCCATGTTCATTGTTACAAATTTAGAATATATAGTATGTCTATAACAACATCATTGCTATATGTTCCTCTCATTTCCTAGATTTTTATGACCACACATGTTATTGTTAGAGTTGATATGAGAACAATTGGTATCTAATGATTGTTAGAATAGATATTATGAGTATAACCTCATGATTGCTATATGTTACTCTCATTTCCAGGATTTTTATAACAACGCATGTTATTGCTTAGAGTTGATATGATAACTGGTAAGTGCTATGGTAGAATATGAGTAGGCCCTGCCATATCTATTTTCCTCTCATTGTTACATGATGTTTGAACCATGATATATTGCTAGAATATGAAAGCCATTGGCTTATTTTTTTAACTTGGGGTATGATTATGACCACGGCATTGCAATTCTCTGTCTATGATATGTGTCATTGTTATAATAATCTTAATTCCACACATACTCTGAACATGATTGTTTATTTTTGTCCTTTTGGTCTCCAATTTGAATTGTTGCAGCAAACGCAAATGCGCTGGCCTTCATGATTCCAGGACCTGGAATCATACCTGCCGATGGGTGGTGGTTTATCGCTCGTTTAGCTGACGGTGGTCATTTGATGCTCATTTGCACGTACCAAATTGACCAAACCATTTCATCAAACCACATGCAGTATAATTCCTGGGGCGTTCGTGACATTGATGGCTATGGCTGCTTCGTGTTCGAGAAAGATCCCAGCTCCGTTGGGCCAGGCGTATTCAACTGGAGGCGGGTTTACAGCCTCGGTAACCACTCCATGTTCCTCGGGCTCAATTATCCGATCATCCAACCAATCATCGATCATATCACCGGCAATGATTACCGTGCTATGCAACTTCCATTTGCCAGGGGGGACTGTGTTTACACATCATACCATGGGTTTCATGAATCACCATATCCAGAGATTCGTCGACACAGCTTGTTGCGAGATAATCTTCAGTGTGTGAAAGGCATCAAGCTTCCATGCGATGGATGGCTTTTGCAAACCTGACATGCGGCGATGTGGTTCATGCCAACAGCAAATATGCACAACTTGATTCGTACTGATATGTAGACTGAGCCATGTATTCTGCTGCTGTAGCACGACCCTCTTAGTTTGAAGCACTTCTCTGGTTTGAAGGATAGATACCTTTCTGGGATCAAGTGCATCCTAACTCACCTGCGCAGGATGTACTAATAATGATGATGGAGATGCTGTGCAGTATATATACTAGCTTTCGCTGATAAGATGTGTTTGGGACACCTAGGTGCCCATGCTCCTTGCCTAGATGCCGTTGGATCATACTAGCTTTCGCTGATAAGATGTGTTTAAATTTGGCATGCATACCTGCATTATTACTTTCCTATTTGTTTGCATGGCGTTACTACTATGGAAAGTAATAATGTTGTCTAATTAATACATGTCATTATTTGTCTCTTTCTAATAGGAAATTGTAATTAATTAATTATCGTACTTTTTGGCATGTATGGTAAATGCAAGATAATTAATTAAGAAAAGATCATGTAATATTTTTAGCATGTACACATTTTCATCGGGTATAACGCCAACACGTACATATTTTCATTGGGTTATAACACCAACACATGCATATTTTTATTAGGTATAATACTCACTAACTGGTATCACGGTTTAATAAAATGTACAAATAAAATCCGCATCAAGTTATATATATTTATGTGAATATTTTCATCGGTTATAACACGAACTCGTAGATATTCATGTGTATACCAACATCGACGTATGTATATTCATGTTTATATTCACATCGAGGTATGTATATTTATGTGTATATTTCTATTGGGTATAACACTAACGCGTAGATATTCATGTGTATACTAACATCGAGTTATGTTTATTCATGTGTATATTCACATCAAGGTATGTATATTTATGTGTATATTTCTATTGGGTATAACACCAACATGTACTTATTAAAAGATATGACATTCATGTCTATATTTTCATTGAGTATAAAACAAGACGTACATATTTTCCTTAGGTATAATACCCACTAATTAGTATCATGGTCAAATAACATGTACACGTGGTTATATCATGGGTACATGTACGTATATACCCACCCAAGTACGAATATTCAGATGATTTGTGTTTTGGAAAGAAATCATTGACCATTTAGGATACTAGTGCATGCAAACAAAATATGGAAAGCCATTATTTTGTCAATTTTATGACATGCACTAACGAATATGACTTGCCATAACAGCCCTAGGTGCCCAGGCACCTAGGTGCCCCAAACAATTTACCTATATATATATAGTGTTACTATTCAGCACCCAGGGTGCAGAATAAGTTATTCTTCACCCGAGGTAATCTTACGATCATTTCATAATTAAATTACGTTTGGAATTCAAATAGTTAGATTCTTATTGATTCACTACGTAAAATTTGGCATGAAAAATAAAAATATAGGGCATAAGACAAGAAATTTTGCAGTTTATGTGTATTTTACACTATGTTTTTACGTTTGTAATTTTATATAACATAAAATATTTTTACGATGATTATATTTTTTTACGGTCTCTTTTTACGTCAGAAATAAGACAAAACTTACGAAACGTAAAATTACGGTGTATTGATGGTAAAATAAAGGGGGTGAAGAATAACTATTCCTCACCCAGGGTGACGAATAGTCAATCCCATATATATATATCACTTAGGCTTCAAGTGCATACTTGTTAGTTAAACCTATGGTTAAAATGTGACACTAAATACAACTAGTAAGTAGTACAGTAGCAGTATTAGTATGCGTCGGTCAAATTATTCATCATGTCCACACATTGAATTGACGTGACAACACGCTGCGCGTGAGGTGACACAAGAATCCCGGCGGCGTGTTCGGGTATTCTGGACTTCAGATTTGGAGTACCACTTATCTGTCGAAATCTTTCATCATTCACTTAAAATAGTCGATTGATCATACATTGAGTTCCATATAACTGGAATTAACCCATGCAAGTCGAAGAAGGATTGGCCGGTGCTACCGGCTGGCGTCAAGTTCAATCCCACGGATCAGGAGCTGATCGAGCACCTTGAGGCCAAAGTGAGTGCTGACAGCGTGAGATCTCACCCTCTCATCGATTTGTTCATACCAACCATCAACAGCGAGCACGGCATATGCTACACCCATCCTGAGAAACTTCCAGGCAAGACACCGACCGGCCGTCTACTTGCACAAACATATTCCTTTGTTTATAGCTCTATTTTTCTTTTCAGATGTAGACCTGGTGAAGCAATTACAATTTGACAGTTAATAAAAAGTGAAACAAGTAACTGCAACATGCCAAAGATGTTATGAAAATGCCAACTACGTACACTAAAACCTGTATTCGACAATACTGCAGGTATCACATTGAGTGGCCTAAGCAAGCATTTCTTCCAGGGCGTTCAAAAGGGGCACGTGGACGCGTCGCAAGATACAGTCGGAGTGCGGCATGCATGCGATGTGGCACAACACCTGCAATACCTTGCCAGTGATGGTCAACGGCCGGCAGACGGGCAGCAAAAAGGTTCTGGTGCTGCACACCAACAAGAACTTCGACCAGCAGAGGACCAACTGGGTGATGCACCAGTACCACCTCGGGGACCTGGAGCAAGAGAAGGAGCGGGAGCTGGTCCTCTGCAAGATTTTCTACCAGACGAACACTAGGGCCAGGAGTAAAAAGATTATAAGTTAGTTTGGTATTGGTACTTGTACTACCTTGTCGTCCACAAGTTGGTATTGTTGTTAATGATCTTTTGGTATGAACTTGGCATTTGCTTCCAACCATCATGCCGAGGGTCGACATGGATATAAAGCTGAATCATTTGTTTCGAAACGAATTTTCAGGCACCTGATTTTTATTTGATGGGTAGCATAAGCACCTGCCGTTCGAATTCCCAGTTCTCCAAATTGTTTGAAACAAGTGCATGCTCTTATTATCAAGATGAAAAAACAATATCCCTGCTGCATCCCAGTTATCAGTCTGTACTTGCAGAATTCTCTCGTTTATTGAGCATGTATATTGTTTTTTCAGGTCAAGCAAGTTTCAATTGGGTTGTAGACTGCCCAGGCTTGGTTTTGTTTTTAACAGGCCCAGCCCATGACGACAACGGGGCACAAAGATCCAACAGGTATCTACTGGCCTCTGGCCCACCAGCGTTAGTTATATTTTGTCTTACAACATCCGCAGGCACTTTTTTTACTGAATCAAACACACAGCCCAGTTCTATTTTCCTCTTGAAACGCATGTCCTACATCCGTTTTCTAATATCTACCTATAGTTTTACTAGTTCATATACACGTATCATTATATTGAAAATACATAAAATTCACTTTTCATATTTACATCCTTATTTTTGTTGTTGTTTTCCCTCCCAGCGTTGATTTTTTTACCACTGGTTTTCCCTTAAACCAACTCAATTGTCCCTCTTATTTGCTTACAAAAACAAAACGATTTTTTTTTTGGCAAATCAATAAGTTCTTAAAAAAATGTTTATCATTTCGGGATTACAAAAGTTCGGACTCCACCGAAATATGCAAAATAAGGTTGAACTTTTTGACCGTGGTCCTGGGCAGAAAATGGGTTGTAATAAATTACTTAAGAATTAGCAAATGGGCTGCAAATTATTAAAAAATAGCAAATGGGCACTATGTTGTCTGCCACAGATTTGGAGGCCGACTTGTGGGCCTAGTAAGTTCATGCGTACACAAGGTTTATCAAAAAAGAAACTTAGTCAACAATCGACTCTACCAGCGTGAGACCGTTAGATGTCAATCTAACGGCAATCGTGCTTCTTCAATCTCTGATCTTCCTGCCCTAGCCGCCCAAACCAGCGCTGTCAGAACCGCCTGCTCCCGCCTCCCGTGGCCGGCTATGCTGCCGGGCAGGCCTCACAACCCCATCATATACTTGCATCCCTGGCCTGTCTGTCCCTCTACTCACCCACACCTCCTGTTATTTTCCGGCAACGGCAGCCGAACCAGTCAACCCTCATACTCTCCACCGCGTGGGCAGCCACTGCCGTGTCTTCCCCGGCTCCGTGTCGTTCCCTTCGTAGGCGTCACCGTCGTCCACCGCCCTGGTGCTCTCGGCGCGGCGTGGTCAACATGGTCAACGAACGACATCCATCGAAAGTGGACTGTACGTGGAGAGGCTCACAGCTGGTTCCACGGCTGCACACAAGGAAATGCCTCCTTATCACGCGCAAAATAATGATTCCTCCACCTGACATCTGGGACCCACCGGAAGGGCCTCTGTATTTCACGAAAAAACGTTCCCTCCGCTGACAGGTCGGACCCACCAACTATATCTTCGCATGCAAGGAAGTACCTCCTTATTGTGCACAAAAAATGAATACCCCCCTGCCAGCTGGGACCCACCACAGTGGGAGGCTGACTTGTGGGCCTACTAAGTTGACGGGGATGGAGGGCTTTGTCAACTTTGTCAATATGAACGATTCTAGCTCCAGTGACCGTACGATGTCCATCCAACGGCCTTAGCTGGTCTTCTTGCTCCAGCCGCCCAAAGCAGCGCCGGTCGTGCCGCCTGCTCCTGCCTCCCGTGGCCGGCTGTGCTGCCGCGGAGACCTCACTGCCCCCATACTACTCCCACCGCTGGCCAGGCCAACCCTCCACTCACCCACACCCCCTGTTATTCTGTGGCGACGGCAGCCTCACACCGCAGCTGAACCAGTGAACCCTCGTACTCCTCTCCGCGTGGGCATCCACTGCCGCGTCTTCCCCAGCTCCGCGTCGTCCCCTTCCTAGGCCTCGCCATCGTCCACCGCCTTGGTGCTCTTGGGGCGGCGTGGTAAATGTGTTCAACGACCGACTTCCATCGGAAGAGTACTGTACGTGGAGAGGCTGATAGCTGGGTCCACGGCCACAGCCCAGTTTTTTTGTGATTTGCCAAGTAAGTCGCTTTGTCAGGCCTGTTGGGCTGCAAATCATTCAAGACGAGGAGAGCTTTATTCGGCTGGCCGAGAAAATGGCCTATCAGTAATGAGAAATGGGCTGTACATTTTTAAAACACATCAAACCGGCAATTAGTTTCAAATTTCATTTTTTCATTTCGAGATTTTAAATTGCATTGACTTTTATGCGTGGACAATTTGTTGGATTTTATATTGATATACATTTATTTTTAAAATCAGTTTGAATGTGACTCAAAATTTCGGGATTAAAAATAGTTCGGACCACACCGAAATATGCAAAATTTCATATAATTTTTTCACCGTGGCCACAATATGGGCTGGAATGCTAACCAAAAGAATATGGGCTCCAAAAAAACCTTAAGAATTAGCAAATGGGCTATAAATTATTAGAAATAATGGCAGACGGGCTGTATGATGTTTTCCACAGATTTGAGGCTTTCCTAAAAAAAGGTTGACGCACAAGCAGTGACTGTTGGATGTCCATCCAACGGCCGTCGTTCTTCTTCAATCTCTGCTCTTCCTGCTCCAGCCGCTCAAACAAGCGCCAGCGGGACTGCCTGCTCTCTCCTCCTCGTGGCCGGCTATGCTGCCGCGCAGGCCTCACTGCCCCACCGTACTCCCATCGCTGGCCTAGCCATCCCTCTACTCACCCACACCTGCTGTTATTCTCCGGCGACGGCAGACGAACCAGTAAACCCTCATACAGTCGTACTCCCCTCTGCGTGGGAAACAACTGCCGAGTCTTCCCTGCCTCCGTGTCGTTCCCTTCCTAGGCCTCGCCGTCGTCCACCGCCCTGGTGCTCTCGACGCGGCCTGGTCAACGTGGACAACAACCGACATACATCTGAAGTGGACTGTACGTGGAGAGGCTGACAGCTGGGTCCACGACCGCACGCAAGGAAATGCCTCCTTATTACGCGCAAAATAATGATACCTCCACCTGACATCTGGGACCCACCGAAAGGGCCTCTGTATTTCGCGAAAAAATGTTACCGCCGCTGACAGCTTGGACCCACCAGCTATATCTTCACACGCAAGGAATTGCCTCCTTATTACGCACAAAAAAATGAATACTCCCCCTGCTAGCTGGGACCCAGTATAGTGGCAGGCTGACTTGTGGGCCTACTAAGTTGACGGGGACGGAGGGCTTTGTCAACTTAGTCAATATGCACGATTCTAGCTCCAGTGACCGTACGATGTCCATCCAACGGTCGTAGTGCTTCTTCAACCTCTGGTCTTCTTGCTCCAGCCGCCCAAACCAGCGCCGGTCGTGCCTCGTGCTCCTGCCTCCCGTGGCCGGCTGCGATGCGGCAGAGGCCTCACCGCCCCCTACAACTCCCACCGCTGGCCAGGCCATCCCTCTACTCACCCACACCCCCTGTTATTCTGCGGTGACGGCAGCCTCACACCGCAGCGAACCAGTGAACCCTCGTACTCCTCTACTCATGGGCATCCACTGTCGCGTCATCCCCGGCTCCGCGTCGTCCCCTTCCTAGGCCTTGCCGTCGTCCACCGCCCTGGTGCTCTCGGTGCGGCGTGGTCAACGTGGTCAAGGAACGGCTTCCATCGGACGTGGACTATATGTGGAGAGGCTGACAGCTGGGTCCACGGCCGCAGCAAGGAAGTGCCTCCTTATTACGTGCAAAATAATTATTCCTCCACCTGACAACGGGGACCCACCAGACGGGCCACCGTATTTCGCAAAAAAATGTTTCCCCCTGACTACTGGGACCCACCAGCTACATCTTTGCACACAAGGAAGTGCGTCCGGGCAAAAAAAAACGATTCGCCCCCTGAGTGCTGGGACCCACCAGCTACATCTTCGCAGGCAAGGAAGTGCCTGACAGTCAGGACCCACCTGGTCGAAGTGTACGTAGCGTTGTCATTCTGGTCGCGAACGTGTACGTACATACTGGTCAATGTAGAGGCGCGCACGTGTCGTAGTAGAGGCGCGCACATAGCATGTACACGTACATATAGCGGCCAGTGTGCAAGAAAGAAAATACGACCACATACGTACATACGTGCAGGGTCTCGAACGCCTACTCGCGCATACGTACGGCCAGGGCTCGTGTACATGGCTGGGTCGAAACGGAGAAACTGCGTCGTCGTCGTGTTCATGGGGAGCCAACCGACTGGGCCGGAACGGAATGCGTCGTCGTGTTCATCGGGAGGGCTTGGACGGAACAGCCGATGGAAACGAGGCATGGCGTACCGCAGAACGGAGGAAACGGCCTTGGGTTCGACCGGCCACGTTCGAAACGGGATCCTGTTCATCGGGAGGGGTCTGACGTACCGCAAAACGGAGGAAACGGACCTCCTACGGTCGAAATGGGGGTCCTGTTGATCGGGAGGGGTGTGGCGTACTGCAAAACGGAGGAAACGGACTTGTGTTGGAGCGCTACGGTCGAAACGGGGGTCTTGTTCATCGGGGGTGTGTGGCATACCGCAAAACGGGACTCCACAAGATACTGTTCATCTCCACCGTCGACCCCCTCCAGCCTCCACGGGCTACTGTTCATCCACCGTCGACCTCCTCCAGCCTCCACCTGCGACTTTTCATCCACGGGCTCCTATTCATCCAGCCTCCACCGCGCGCTACTCCACCGGCTACTGTTCAACCAGCCCTCTCCACGGGCTCCTGTTCAACCACCCTTCCACGGGCTACTGTTCATCCAGCCCTCCACTATCTACTGTTCATCCTGCCCTCCACGGGGTGGTCCTGTTCATCCTGCCCTCCACGGGGTCCTGTTCATCCAGCCCCAGCCGGCTCGATCGATCGGGGTCCTGTTCATCCAGAGGCAACACCACGGGGTCCTGTTCATCCACCCCCACCGGGAACTATTCATCCAAACCCCCACATCAACGCTCACTGTTCATCCAGAGGCAACATCGAGCGGCTTCAGTTAGCCGCAGTAGCGAAGGAATCACTCGATCGGGTTCAGTTAACAGCCATCGATCGATTGCTCGGGTTCAGTAACGCGTAGCCTGCAGTGCAATCGCTCGGGTTCAGTTAGAGCCCAACGCCTCGCTCGGGTTCAGTTAGAGCCCAACGCCTCGCACCCACGCGCGTGCGTGTACGAGAGAAACGCGCATCGCTCGGCCCCGACCACCCACCGTAACCGGGAACACCCCGATATTTTCCTCGCCCTCGCTTCTACCACGGTTTTTTCCATCATGGACGGCCCAAAGAATGTCATGCAGCTGCGTCTCCGGCCCGCCCAGGACGAAAACCCATTTTCTGTCATGATTTTTGTCATAGAAGTAGGACCCCACCACATCTATGATGATACCGGGTTTTGTCACAATTATCGTCATAGAAGTGTCATAAGTATGACAGAAAAAAAATTCGTTTGGCCCAAAATGTCACGGATGTGTCTTTTTTTGTAGTGCAAGTATCAAACTTCTCATAGTATTCAATGCACTCTTTATGAAAGTTTTTATTATACCCATCTTGAATGCCTATCATATTAGGACTAATTTTATAGCCAAAGCAAATTACCATGCTGTTCTAAAGGACTCTCAAAATAATATAAGTGAAGCATGAGAGATCAATATTTTCTATAAAATAAAACCACCACCGTGCTCTAAAAAAATATAAGCGAAGCACTAGAGAAAAATTATCTAGCTCAAAAGATATAAGTGAAGCACATAGAGTATTCTAATAAATTCGATTCATGTGTGTCTCTCTAAAAGGTGTGTACAGCAAGGATGATTGTGGTAAACTAAAAATCAAAGACTCAAATCATACAAGACGCTCCAAGCAAAACACATATCATGTGGTGAATAAAAATATAGCCTCAAGTAAAGTTACCGATGGACGAAGACGAAAGAGGGGATGCCTTCCGGGGCATCCCCAAGCTTAGGCTTTTGGTTGTCCTTGAATTTTACCTTGGGGTGCCTTGGTCATCCCCAATCTTAGGCTCTTGCCACTCTTATTCCATAATCCATCAAATCTTTACCCAAAAACTTGAAAACTTCACAACACAAAACTGAGCAGAAAATCTCATGAGCTCCGTTAGTGCAGGAAAACAAACCACCACAATAAAGTACTGTAATGAACTCATTCTTTATTTATATTGGTGTTAAAACTACTGTATTCCAACTTCTCAATGGTTCATAACCCCCGATACTAGCCATAGATTCATCAAAATAAGCAAACAACACACGGAAAACAGAATCCGTGAAAAACAGAACAGTCTGTAGTAATCTATATCAAACGCAAACTTGTGTACCTCAGAAAAATCTACCAAAAATAGGACGACCTAGACAATTTGTTTAGTGATCTACTGCAATTGGAATCAGTATTTATCACGTCCTGGTGATTTTCGCAAGCAGAAAGTTTCTGACTTTTTCAGCAAGATCAAATAATTATTATCCAAGAAGATCCTATAGGTTTAACTTGGCACAAACACTAATTAAAACAAAAACCAAATCTAACCAGAGGCTAGATGAATTATTTATTAATAAACAGGAACAAAAAGCAAGGAACAAAAATAAAATTGGGTTGCCTCCCAACAAGCGCTACCGTTTAACGCCCCTAGCTAGGCGTAAAAACGAGAATAGATCGAGGTATCATCATCTTTGGTAGGCAATTCTTCAATTGAACACTTATAACCCTTAGGAGTTTTCTTATTTTTATTAATGATCAAACTCTTAGGCAAGAAATCAAGAAATTCATTTGTAGCAAAAGGTTCCTTAATGATAGCAAAAAAATTGGGATGAACACATATTGATTTGAGATCCGCAATTTCCTTACTAGAAGATTCACCCTTATTTTTAGGAACATACATAAATTTGGCAACTTTGGTAGTAGGAGGGTTTGGAGTATTTCTCACGGCAGAAAAAGCGGACCCTAAGTTGGTAATAATATCCTCAAGTTTATCGATTCTAGTGGAATCATGATCTATGTTTTCATTAACTATGGGTTATTTTTCTTTAGAATTTTTCAAAATAACTCCTACCTTAGATCCATATTGGGTAATCTGGTTGTGGATCTTTTTATCCAAATTCTCAATCAACTCCACAATGGCAACTTTATTTTTAATAATTTCAAGCCTTTGCATCATGTGCTCCAAAGTTAAAATAGTTCCATTAACCAAAAGAGGTGGTGGGCCAACCAAATCTATCATGGCATTATAAGAATCAAAAGTATGGCTACCCAAGAAATTCCCTCCAGTAATGGTGTCAAGAATATATCTATTCCAAGGAGACCGCTATCCAGCATGCATCTAGAGTATTAAGTTCATAAGAACAGAGTAACACATTAGGCAAGATGACATGATGTAGAGGGATAAACTCAAGCAATATGATATAAACCCCATCTTTTTATCCTCGATGGAAACAATACAATACGTGCCTTGCTGCCCCTACTGTCACTGGGAAAGGACACCACAAGATTGAACCCAAAGCTAAGAACTTTTCCCATTGCAAGAAAGATCATCTAGTAGGCCAAACCAAACTGATAATTCGAAGAGACTTGCAAAGATATCAAATCATGCATATAAGAATTCAGAGAAGATTGAAATGTTGTTCATAGATAAACTTGATCATAAACCCACAATTCAGCGGATCTCGACAAACACACCGCAAAAAGTATTACATCGAATAGATCTCCAAGAAGATCGAGGAGAACTTTGTATTGAGATCCAAAGAGAGAGAACAAGCCATCTAGCTAATAACTATGGACCCGAAGGTCTGTGGTAAACTACTCACACATCATCAGAGAGGCTATGGTGTTGATGTAGAAGCCCTCCATGATCGATTCCCCCTCTGGCGGAGCGCCGGAAAAGGCCCCAAGATGTTATCTCACGGGTACAGAAGGTTGCGGCGGTGGAAATAGGGTTTCGTGGTGCTCCTGGATGTTTTCAGGGTATATGAGAATATATAGGCGAAAGAAGTAGGTTGGTGGAGCCACGAGGCGCCCACGAGGGTGGGGGGCGTGCCTCCCTACCTTGTGGTCGCCTCATTGCTTCCTTGACGTCCACTCCAAGTCTCCTGGATTGTGTTTGTTCCAAAAACGATCCTCGCGAAGGTTTCATTCCGTTTGGATTCCGTTTGATATTCCTTTTCTGTGAAACACTGAAATAGGCAAAAAAACAGCAATTTGCACTGGGCCTTTGGTTAGTAGGTTAGTCCAAAAAATAATATAAAAGTGCATAATAAAGCCCATTAAGCATCCAAAACAGATAATATAATAGCATGGAATAATCAAAAATTATAGATACGTTGGAGAAGTATCACGGCGGTGGCTGAGGAGAGAGGGGGTGGCACGACTTTTAAAGGGACCTCGGGGGGTCCGACTTGGGGAGGGGGTCAGCGCGGGCGGCGGGGTGGCGCCGGACTCCAGCGAGTCCAGATCGGCCACGGCTTGGGGAAGGCGGCGCAGCTCAGGCCGGCTGGGCATTCGGCCTAGTTCAGTCCAAAAAGATTTTTTTAATAATTTTGCCAAAAAGGTAAAATTCCAAATAAAACAAATAAAAATCCTAAAATACCAGAAATAATTTTCACGGTCCTCCCCTAATATTTAGGACAACATGAACATTTTTCTGGGCTAAAATGCAATTTTTCCTAATTTTGCCGAATAAAACCTCAAATAAAAAATTCAAATAAAAATATATTTTTATTCAAAATTAAATTTCCAGCATTTCCTCTGTTTTGAAGAAGTCATATTATCTTCTCTCATTATTTTATTTATTTCGAAATAATTGGAAAAATAATTTTAAATAAAAAATCACCTAGATCCAATTTATCAATTTTGAAAAATTCAAAAATGGAATTTTATGAAAACCTCCAACTCTCTCAAATGGTCCTTGAGTTGCTTAAGGTCTCTAGGATCAAATGCAAGAATCATGGATGCATATGATGACCTAATGATAAACATCCAAATTGAAAATTGGGGTATTACATTTGAACCACTCTTCTGCCCAATATCTCCGAATCCATTGGATTCGGGTGTTGCGCTGATTGTAGTTCTCTTCTAGATCAGTTTTGTACATTTCATACAGGTCCGGAGGCAGATCTAGAGCTGTGTTGCCTCGGCGCTGCCTGCCACCTTTCCTGACAGATTTTTCTGTGGCCATGATATTCAGACTGAATGGCTTCAAAATAGTGAATGGCTTCCTTCTACTGGTCAGACAAGAGCTGGCTTTAGGGGAGTGAATATGCTGTTGTAAGAACTCTGCAAATGAATGCAGACTATGAGAACCAAGGGATTGTCCCATGGACATCTACCTGTGACAGCATTAGAGGTGCGAGGGAAGGGGAAGAGGTCATATGCATTCTCAGAATATTTTGAAGATAAATCAGCTTGAAGACAATGACCTCATAGAGCGAAGACATTCACTTATTTGAAGAGAGTTGGTTCGAGATTTGTACGAGCCCATGAATAAGTAAAAGTGAGGAATCTAACTAGTTATGAAGCATAAGTGAATATTCTTAGCATGATATGAGATGCAGATAAGGATGGATCCATATTTGGAAGTGAAGAAACCACTTTTCATTGAAGTGGATGGATTTGACAAATCGAAAAAGCAGTAAAAAGTGAGATTTAATTACCGCTGACGAACTGCTAGACGAGGCAGAGTTAGAAGCTGAGCAGTTCAATCTTCCGCGCCCTAACTTGGCGGCGGAAGACACCTACGGCGGCGGCGGAGAGGACGAGGTCCGCGGCCTGCGTGAGGACAGCGTCGAAGAAGTCGCGGCAGCTAAGCGCTTTGTCTCCGGCGTCGACGCGAACTAGCGGAGGCGCTAGAGTTTGAGCGAGGTGGCGAGGTGGAAGAAGAGATATTGACCGCGAGGTGTGTGTATTTATAAGGAAAGGGACCGCACAGCGTAATTACGCAGGTGCCCCTGACGGTTCACATCTGAAGGACACGTGGCCTGCATGCAACTTATTGGAAGTTGATCCATGTTCCCATGCACGCCTGGATTGTCGGGTGGTCGTTCCGGCTTCTCCGGTATTCAGGCAAAAACTATAAGGCATTAAAACATATTTAAATGTTTGTCTTTGTGTCTTCTGCTGACAAGGACTCAGAGAAGACATTTAACAGGTTTCAACCGAGTGCATATGACTTGGATAGATAGAATTTGAGGTAGAAGCACAGAGGGGGTTAGGGTCCGATCACATTCACTTAGATCAAGAAAAATTCAAGTATGAAGACATAGCTATAAGTGAATGTTGTAGACGATAGAACACGCATATATATTTACATATCAGTATAAGACCAACTCAACATTGCGAAGATAAACCGTGAAGTCAAATCAATGTTGAAGACAAACCAAATGCGAAGACTATGCAATCATGACGCCAAATGAAACACTTTAATAAGAATTTGGTGGTGGTGTTACCCATCGTATAGGAAGTATTAGACCCAGACACAGCGCACAATTATCGTGGCGCTCCGAAGTCAATTCCGCGTTAATGTATTCACACTTAGAGTGTATGTCTTCATTGATTGAAGATATACGTTACTTCGTGTGCTGCACATCTAAGTCATCAATCATGCATAATTGTTAGGATGTGTGTCCAATTACAGGACATTCGAGGATTCTAAGATATTTAGCTCACATCACAACTTGCAAAACCTTTTCTCATCTAAGGGATTTGTGAAGATATCTGCCAATTGCTCTTCAGTGTTGACGTGAATGATATCAATATCTTCCTTCATGACATGATCTCTGAGGAAGTGATGACGGATCTGAATGTGCTTTGTCTTCGAGTGCTGGACTGGGTTATTGGCAATCTTGATGGCGCTTTCATTGTCGCAGTAGAGTGGCACTTGCTTCAGGTGGATGCCACAGTCCTTGAGAGTTTGCTTCATCCATAGAAGCTGAGCGCAGCAAGATCCAGCAGCAATGTATTCAGATTCAGCAATGGAGAGGGATACACAGTTCTGCTTCTTCGAAGACCAACAGACAAGAGATCATCCAAGAAAGTGACATGTGCCTGATGTGGACTTGCGACCAACCTTGTCACCAGCATAATCAGCATCTGAGAATCCAACTAGATCAAACTCTGAGCCCTTTGGATACCATAATCCTAGTGTTGGGGTGTAAGCCAAATATCGAAGAATTCACTTCATAGCTAAGTGATGCGATTCCTTTGGCGCCACTTGGAATCGGGCACACATGCAAATGCTAAGCATTATATCTGGCCTAGATGCACATAAATAGAGTAAAGAACCAATCATGGAGCGGTATACCTTTTGATCGAACTCTTTACCATTGTCGCGGGACCCAATTGACCTTTCGTTGGCATTGGCGTCGTGTACCCTTTGTAGTCTTGCATTCCAAACTTCTTCATGCAATCTTTGAGGTATTCCTATTGTGATATGAAGATGCCGTTGCTCTGCTGACGGATCTGAAGACCGAGGAAGAATTTCAGCTCTCCCATCATGGACATCTGATATTGCTCTTGCATCATATGTCCAAACTCATCACTGTATCTCTTGTCAGTGCAGCCGAAGATAATGTCATCCACATAGATCTGGCACACAAACAGTTCACCATCATATGTGGGATCCAGGGAACCAGGTTTGAAGCCTTTGCTCTTCAGGAAGTCTTTGAGAGTGTCATACCAAGCACGAGGGGCTTGTTTGAGGCCATACAGTGCCTTGTTGAGCTTGTATACCATGTTAGGATGCTTTGGATCTTCAAAACTAGGTGATTGTGCAACATACAATTCTTCTTCAATTTTGCCATAAGGAAGGCACTCTTTACATCCATTTGATACAGAAGGATGTTGTGATGGTTGGCATAGGGCAGCAGTATGCGAATGGCTTCAAGCCTAGCCAATGTTTCATCGAAGTCAATCCCTTCTACTTGAGTGTAACCTTGAGCAACGAGACAAGCCTTTTTCTGACTACTTGACCATGCTCATCTTGTTTGTTGCGATAAAACCATTTGGTGCCTATGATGTTATGCTTGCGACGATCAGGACGCTTTACTAGTTCCCAAACATTGTTCAGTTCGAACTGTTGAAGCTCTTCTTGCATAGCTTGAATCCATTCGGGTTCCATGAAGGCTTCAACAACTTTCTTGGGTTCAAATATAGAGACAAATGCAAAGTGCCCACAGAAATTTGCGAGCTGTGTTGCTCTTGAACGAGTGAGTGGACCAGGTGCATTGATGCTATCAATTATCTTCTCAATTTGTACTTCATTTGCAACATGAGGATGAACTGGACGAAGATTTTGCCCTTGCTAATCATTGTCTTCATTTTCAGGATTGGCTTCAGTCTGAGCAGAGTCTTCGGGTTGATTAGGTGCAGAAATAATGATTTCCTCTTCAGCCTGTGCCTCTGAAGGAATGATTTCTCCAGTACCCATAAGCTTGATAGATTCACTTGGTGAGGCTTCATCTAGCACATTTGGCAGGTGCTCTCTTTGTGAGCCGTTGGTCTCATTGAACCGCACGTCCACAGTTTCAACCACTTTATAGTGAAAGAGGTTGAAGACTCTGTAGGAGTGCGAGTCCTTTCCGTATCCAGCATAAAACCTTCATGTGCTTTCGGTGCAAATTTTGAAGTGTGATTTGGATCCTTGATCCAGCACCTAGCACCAAATACTTTGAAGTAACTGACGTTTCGCTTCTTACCAGTTAGGAGCTCATAGGATGTCTTCTTTAGAAGCTTGTGAAGATAAACACGGTTGATGACATGGCATGCAGTATCAATGGCTTCAGGCCAGAACTTTCTTAGAGTCTTGTACTCATCAAGCATCGTCCGTGCCATCTCAATGAGGGTTCTGTTCTTGCGCTCCATGATGCCATTCTGCTGAGGTGTGTATGGAGCTGAGAACTCATGTGTGATGCCCAATGTATCAAGATAAGTGTCGAGGCCGATGTTCTTGAATTCTGTGTCGTTGTCACTCCTGATGTGCTTGATCTTGATGCCATAGTTCGTCATGGCACGATTGGCGAATCGTCTGAAGACACCATGCACTTCATTCTTGTAGAGGATTATGTGCACCCATGTATATCTTGAGTAAATATCAACAATAACGAAGCCATAGAGGCAAGCAGTGGTAGTAAGGGTAGAGTAGTGAGTAGGGCCAAATAAGTCCATGTGAAGCAGCTCGAAGGGACGGGACGTCGTCATGATTGTCATCTAGGGATGCTTGGCCCTAGTAATCTTCCCAGCTTCGCAGGCACCACACAGATGATCCTTCTTGAACTTGATGCCCTCGATGCCTATTACATGCTTCTTCTTCGTGAGAGTGTACAAGTTCCTCATGCCGGCATGCCCCAGCCTTCGATGCCAGAGCCAGCACTCTGAAGCTTTTGCTAGAAGACATACGGCCAACTGTGGTCCTGCTGAGAAATCTACCATGTACAGATCATCTTTTAGACACCCTTCAAAGACTAGAGATTTGTCAGATTCCATAAGAACAAGGCAACTATATTTTCCAAATATCACAATCATGTTTAGATCACAAAGCATTGAGACAGACATTAAGTTGAAACCAAGGGATTCAACAAGCGTCACTTTATCCATGTGCTGATCCTTTGAGATTGCAACTCTACCTAGACCCAATACCTTGCCTTTACCAGTGTCAACAAATGTGATGTGACTCTTGTCAGATGGACGTAGGGTTGAATCCATGAGAAGACTTCGATCACCAGTCATGTGGTTAGTGCATCCACTGTCCATAATCCATTCTGAAGCCTTTGGTGTCATACCCTATAGTGCAGTTTGGGGATAGGCTTCACCAAGGGTATTGTGAAGCATAAACATTTGACGAACAAGTGGATTATGAAAGTTCAGATCTTGGTTACTATAAATAGGATGTTTGTCAAGGAATCCTGGAACGAAATTTATAGTAAGACAATTTGGGCATTTTATCTTGCGCCCTACAAGATGTTTTAGGTCCCTAGCATAAGCATCAGAAGCCTTTGATTTCCGGCTGGAGACCTTTCCCTGCAAAAGAGAGTTAATTTTTCTTAACCACGCACATCTTCAGGGGTGGCTTAGGAGCAATGAGTCTAAGTGCAGCATCTGAGAACTTCGGCTTTGGAGCCCTAGCAAATAGCCTTGCATGTGGTGAATAATACTCGTAAGAATAAGCAGAAAAGTTCTTGGTTTTATGAACATAGCGGTTTGATAAAACACGCTCGTATTCATAAGTCTGAGTATGGTTTCCCTACAAAACATTGCCGTTAGGGTGACTCTGGTGAGTCCTCTGTCTGTATGAAGCCTTTGGACCATATGAAGCCTTTGGTATGGGGTTTGTCTTCTTCCCAGGTGGTGTCATGATGACATTCACAGGAAGTTTCTCAAGACAACTTTTGGGCACCCAGATCTTCTTCAAAGGTGGTCCATTCCTGCAGTTAGTACCAATATACCTGGCAAACACTTCACCATTCTGATTCTAAACAGTTTATAGTTTGCATCAAAGGATTCATCAATGATAATCGGGTTAGCACAAGTGAAGCCAGATAAAGTAGATGGATCCACTAAAGGTCCCTTTGCAGCAACCCATCTGGTTTTAGGGTACTGCTCAGGCTTCCAGTAAGAACCATCAACATTCATTTTCCTCTCAAACCCAACACCCTCTTTCCTAGGGTTTTGGTTCAAAAATTGTTTCTTAAGGACATCACATAGTGTCTGATGCCCTTTGAGACTTTTGTACATTCCTGTTTCAAGCAATGTCTTCAACCTGGCATTCTCATCAACAATAGTAGTGGTATCCTCATCAGAGGGGTTAGTTACCACATCAGCAGTTGAAGATATTGCAACAGTAGCAGCAGTAGAACATTCAGCAACAGATACATCATTATCACGCTCAAGGCATTTTAGACATGGTGGTTCAAACCCTTCCTGAGTGAAACTGATCTGTTGAGCGCGAAGTGACTCGTTCTCTTTTTGAAGATCTTCATGAGACGCTGTCAGGTTCTCAAGTTCTTGCTTCCTTTGAAGATAATCATAGGAAAGCTTCTCATGAGTAGCTGAGAGAGTTTCATGACGACTTTCAAGTTCCTCATACTTAACATGAAATTTTTTAATGTCTTCAATTAAGGACTGAGATCAGGTCATTTCCGCGTCCAACAGGTCATCGCTTTTGTCTAGCAACTTTTGAATGTGTTCCATAGCAGTTTGTTGTTCAGTTGCAATTTTAGCAAGTGTTTTGTAGCTAGGTTTAGATTCACATTCAGAGTCATCTTCACTGGATGTTTCAAAGTAAGCATCGCGTGATTTTACCTTGGCACCACGTGCCATGAAGCAGTAGGTAGGAGCGGAGTCATCCTTATCATCAGCATCAGCATCGGGGACGA
This sequence comes from Triticum aestivum, assembly GCF_018294505.1. Classification (NCBI taxonomy): domain Eukaryota; kingdom Viridiplantae; phylum Streptophyta; class Magnoliopsida; order Poales; family Poaceae; genus Triticum; species Triticum aestivum. The sequence continues at coordinate 341,743,495 of NC_057796.1, forward strand.
GACCATTGTCTTCGGTGTTGAAGATGGACTTGGCGACATACGCTGAAGCCAGAGCCAGGCTTGCCACGCCTGAATCGGACTCCTCCTCAGACTCCACCTCCGCCTCTTCAGAAGGAGACTCCTCCTCTGAATCCATCTCCTTGCCAACAAACGCACGAGCCTTGCTTGATGAGATCTTCTTGTGTGATGAAGACTTCGACGAAGACTTGGAAGAAGACTTTGAGGATTTCTTCTTCTTCTTGTCATCAGAATCATATTCCTTGCTCTTCTTCTTCTTCTTGGTCTCATTGTCCCACTATGGACACTCAGAGATGTAGTGACCAGGTTTCTTGCATTTGTGGCATGTCCTCTTCTTGTGGTCATGAGTAGAAGCTTCATCATTTCTTGAGCTGGATCTTGAAGACTTTCTGAAGCCTTTCTTCTTGGTGAACTTTCGGAACTTCTTCACAAGCATAGGAAGCTCCTTTCCAATGTCTTCAGGATCCCCAGAACTGCAGTCAGATTCTTCTTCAGATGAGGAAACAACCTTTGCCTTCAAAGCGCGAGTTCAGCCATAGTTGGGACCATAGATATCTCTCTTCTCAGATAACTGGAACTCATGTGTGTTGAGCCTCTCGAGTATGTCAGACGGATCGAGAGTCTTGAAGTCAGGACGTTCTTGAATCATCAGGGCCAGGGTGTCGAATGGTCTGTCAAGTGATCTCAGGAGCTTCTTGACGATTTCGTGCTTGGTGATCTCAGTGGTGCCAAGTGCGCGAAGCTCATTTGTGATATCAGTGAGGCGATCAAACGTGAGCTGGACATTCTCATTGTCATTTCTCTTGAAGAGGTTGCAAAGAACATCAATCCTTGAGTCTCTCTGGGTTGAGATGCCTTCATTGACCTTGGAGAGCCAGTCCCAGACTAGCTTCGCAGTTTCCAGAGCACTCACACGTTCATACTGTCCTTTGGTCAGATGACCACAGATGATGTTCTTGGCGGTTGAGTCCAGTTGAATGAACCTCTTGACATCAGCAGCGGTGATACCTTCACTGACCTTGGGAACGCCGTTCTTGACGACATACCAGAGGTCGACGTCAATGGCTTCAAGATGCATACACATCTTATTCTTCCAGTAGGGGTAACCAGTGCCATCGAAGACAGGGCACGCAGCAGAGGCCTTGATTATCCCTGCAGTCGACATAGCTAAAACTCTAGGTGGTTAAACCGAATCACACAAAACAAGGGAGCACCTTGCTCTGATACCAATTGAAAGTGCTAGTTATCGACTAGAGGGGGGTGAATAGGTGATTTTTATGAAAGTCTTCAAAACACGGGGGCTTTGAAGACAAACAGTAGAAATGAACCTATTGATATGCAGCGGAAGGTAGACTACACTAGACAAGCCATAGTCATGTAAACAATGAAGTGAAAGCACGAGGACTATCAGCAGCTAGGAAGTATGGATCATGATGGAAGATAGTATGAAGCCAGACAACAACATTCTTCACACAGTGAAGACAATCAGATCATGCAAGCAGGCAATGACTTCACGAAGGCAAACTGTAAAGTAAAGAGATGGGAAGGATAGAACCAGTTGCTTGGTGAGGACAAGGATTTGGTAGACCAGTTTAGTTGACGTGACAACTGTACGTCTAGTTAGGGAGGCTGAGATTTAACTCAGAAGACCGCGTCTTCACCTTATTCCCCTTGAGCTAAGAACACTTAGTCCTCGCCCAATCACTCTGGTAAGTCTTCAAGGTAGACTTCCAAACCTTCACAGACTTTGTTCACTGGCAATCCACAATGGCTCTTGGATGCTTAGAACGTGACGCCTAACCGACTGGAGGATTCACAGTCCTCAAGTGTAACAAGTCTTCAGATCACGCGGACAGAAATACTTTAGTGATGCCTAACACTCTTTGGCTCTGGGTGTTTTGGGCTTTGTCCTTGCAAGGATATCTATCTCAAATGCTTCAGAGGTGGGTTGCTCCAAAACGACAAAAGCCATGCACCAACTCTGAGCAATCACCAATTTATGATGTAGGGGGTGGGCTATTTATAGCTAGGAGGCAACCCGACCTGATTTGTCCGAAATGACCCTGGGTCACTAAGGAACAGACACGTGTCCAACGGTCGGATTTCAAACACACGCGGCAGCTTGACTTGGGCTACAAGTAAAGCTGACTCATCTAATTCTGGATAAGATTTGCTCTCATTGTCTTTTCTCGAAGACATAGGAGTTGGTTTAGCATCACATTAGTCACTCTGACTTTGTTCACTTGGACCCCACTTAACAGTACGGTGGTTCCTATGACTCAACAAAGAAGAAACGACAACTACGAAACAACTATGTCTTCGCACTCCATAGTCTTCACGTGAAGGTCTTCTCATGTCATAATCTTCATTGTGAATAACTTCACAGACCACCATTGTCTTCAATGTCTTCACACATTTTAGGGTCATCTCTGGTAGGTAAACCGAATGAATATGGGACTACTACCTATGTTATCCTGCAATTCTCACAAACACATTAGTCCCTCAACCAAGTTTGTCGTCAATACTCCAAAACCAACTAGGGGTGGCACTAGATGCACTTACACTAAGACCATGAGATCATGCAACTCACCTGATACTAGAGGAATACCTTGTGTTCTATCAAACGTCACTTCATAACTTGGTGATCATAAACATGATCTATAGGTATCTCCGAAGGTGTCTGTTGGGTTGGCATGGATCGAGACTGGGATTTGTCACTCAGTGTGACGAAGAGATATCTCTGGGCCCACTCGGTAATACAACATCATAAAGAGATTGCAAGCAATGTGCCTATTGAGTTAGTCATGAGATCTTGTATTACAGAACGAGTAAAGAGACTTGCCGGTAACAAGATTGAACTAGGTATGGAGATACCGACAATCGAATCTCAGGCAAGTAACATATCGCCGGAAAAGGGAATTACACACGAGATTTACCGAATCCTTGACATCGTGGTTCAACCGATAAAAGATCTTCGTGGAATATGTAGGAACCAATATGGGCATCCAAGTCCCGCTATTGGTTATTGACGGGAGAGGTGTCTCGGTCATGACTACATGATTCCCGAACCCGTAGGGTCGCACGCTTAACGTTCGATGGTGATAGAGTAGTATTGGGATATTTGATGATTGGTAACCGAATGTTGTTAAGAGTCTCGGATGAGATCCCGGATGCCACGGGGAGTCTCAGGATGGTTGAGAGGTAAAGACTTATATATGGGAAGTCATATTTTGGGTTCCGGAAAAAGGTGCAGTTTTTTGGTATTGTACCGGGAAGCTTCCAGAAGGTTCCAGTGGATTCCAGAGGGGTCCGGAAGTCCACAAGTGTGTCCACCACATCCCAAGGGCTGGCATGGGCTGAGAGGAGGCACCCTGGCCTTATTGTACTAGATGCACCAAGTCCTAAAAAGCCCATGTGGTTAGGGAAGAGAAAAACGGTAGTCCTAGTAGGAATAGGATTGGACTTGGAGTCCAAGTCCTCTCCCCCTTGTCGCCAACTCCTATTAGGAGTAGGGCTGGACTCCCAGCCCTCCCACACATATAAATATAGGGGAGGGGCGCATCAAGGCACCGCAACACATTGGCCTTGGCTGCTGCCCCGTCTCTCCTTCCCGGGATAGTTCTCGTCCACGATTTATCACTTAGCGAAGCTCTGCTAGTATTCCGACTCCACCACCATCATCACCACCACACCATCGTGCTAGTTGTGATCCCATCTACTTATCCACCTTCTCTTGCTGGACCGGGGAGGAGGAGTTGTCATTGAGCTGTATGTGTGCTAAACTCGGAGGTGTCGTCCGTTCGGCACTATATTGGTTGGATCGTGATCGGATCGCGAAGAGTACGAATACATCAACCACGTTATATACGCTTCCTCTTTCGGTCTACGAGGGTACTTAGACACACTCTCCCTTCTCATTCTATGCTTCTCCTAGATAGATCTTGGGTGTTCATAGGATTTTTTTTATTTTCATGCTTCCTTCCCCAACATGCACAAGCGTCGTCGTTGCCCGATCCGAGATCTTAGGTTTTCACCGTGGAGAAAGTCTGAGCTCTCAAAAGAACACCTTTAGCAAGGAAGTTGCTAGGCACAACCAGTGAAGGTCAGACCTTAGGTTTTCACCCGGAAAGTCACGGCTCGGTACTCGAGGAGCACCACCAAAAATGAAGTCCCCCCGTCCAGCTGCCCCCACTTGCTAATGCTACTCGTGAAGTTATCAAACACCAGGCTAACAGGTACCATGTCTAGAGTGGACGGGAAGTCCCGCAAGACAATTTCGAGCACCAACCTGTCAAGCAAAGCCTCCATCGCCACCAAGGCCCCTTCCGCCATTACTAGTCCTCCAATTTCAGCCACCACGACCTTCTCCATCACTGTCTACACCATGAAAATTGAGATTCCGACATGTCCGATGGTGTCAACATACAACAGAGCTTCGCGCCACGACCTCATCAAGCCGTGCAGACTGATATGATGCGCGTGACCGGATTCTATCCGGTCCAGATATCCAATGTCATTGCGCCAAATCATGAAGATCTCAAGCAATAGTCCCGGAACACGTCGGCGGCCAGATCAAGGAGGACCGATCACGCAGATCGTTGCCATGATGCGAGAAGACTACTAGGACCGCCACCTTTATTAGCAGGCCAGCATGCCCCCATGCCACGGCCCACCAGCTCCCAATGGGATCGGCCGCCCAATCACCCCACCGGTAGCATGGCCGACGATACGTCTCCAACGTATCTACTTTTCCTAACGCTTTTTCTCTTGTTTTGGACTCTAATTTGCATGATTTGAATGAAACTAACCCCGGACTCACGCTCTTTTCAGCAGAACTACCATGGTGTTGTTTTTGTGCAGAAATAAAAGTTCTCGGAATGGAACGAAACTTTGCGAGGAATTTTTATATAATATATAAGAATTTCTGGAGCCAAGACCTACCGGAGAGGGGCCCCTGGGTGGGCACAACCCACCAGGGCGCGCCCCCCTCTCCTGACGCACCCAGGTGGGTTGTCCCCACCTGGTGGCCCCGCAGACCCTGAAACCGATGCTATAAAATCCTATTTTTCCAGAAAAAAACAGGGAGAAAGAATTATTACGATCCACGAGACGGAGCCGCCGTCACCTCCTGTTCTTCATCGGGAGGCCAGATCTGGAGTCCGTTTGGGGCTCCGGAGAGGGGGATCTTCGTTCTTCGTCATCACCAACCCTTCTCCATATCCAATTCCATGATGCTCCCCACCGAGAGTGAGTAATTCCTTCATAGGCTCGCTGGTCGGTGAGGAGTTGGATGAGATTCATCATGTAATCGAGTTAGTTTTGTTAGGCTTGATCCCTAGTATCCACTATGTTCTAAGATTGATGTTGCTATGACTTTGCTACGCTTAATGCTTGTCACTTTGGGCCCGGGTGCCATGAACTCAGATCTGAACCGTTTATGTTTTCATATTTATATCCATGTTTAAGATCCGATCTTGCAAGTTATAGTCACGTACTACGTGTTATGATCCGGCAACCCCGTAGTGACAATAGTCGGGCCCACTCCAAGTGATGACCGTAGTTTGAGGAGTTCATGTATTGACTATGTGTTAATGCTTTGTTCCGGTTTTCTATTAAAAGGAGGCCTTAATATCCCTTAGTTTCCAATATGGACCCTGCTGCCACGGGAGGGTAGGACAAAAGATGTCATGCAAGTTCTTTCCATAAGCACGTATGGCTATTTACAGAATACATGCCTACATTATATTGATGAACTGGAGCAAGTGTCGTATCGCCCCAGGTTATAAATGTCACATGATGAATATCATCCAACAAGTCACTGATCCAATGCCTACAAATTTATCTTATATTGTTTTTGCTAAGTTACTACTGCTATCATAACTGTTACACTTGCTACAAAATTACCGCTATCACTGTTACTGTTACCGTTGCTACTGTCACTGCTATCAAAACTATCAAACTACTTTGCTACTGATCACTTTGCTGCAGATAATTAATCTCCGGGTGTGGTTGAATTGACAACTCAGGTGCTAATACCTTCAAATATTCTTTGGCTCCCCTTGTGTCGAATCTATAGATTTGGGTTGAATACTCTACCCTCGAAAACTATTGCGATCCCCTATACTTGTGGGTTATCAAGACCTTTTTCTGGCACCGTTGCCGGGGAGCATAGCTATATTTGTTGAGTCACTTGGGATTAATATCAATTTATCACTATGAAGAATCTGAAGGATCCGAAGACTAAGATTATCCCTCAAAGACGAGGGGAGGTAAGGAACTGCCATCCAGTTCTGCTTTAGATTCACCTTCTGTTATGAGTAAACTTGCAAGACCACCAGATGCTATCAATTCTAATATGTCGCAAGTTATTGATGATGCTACTTTTGCTATGGATAATGGTTATGATGATGCTAGTACCTTGCTTGATAATGATGATGTGCCACATGGTGAATTTCTTGATGAAATTGCGAGAGTAATACAACATGATGTTGTTGAATCTGATGATGAGCTTGAAATTGAAACTCCTGAAACACCTGCTAGAACTAGCCTTCCTAGATATGAATTGCCAAAGGTACCAGAAGGTTATGTTATGAATGAGGAGACAACTAGAGATATTCTTGCTTATAGGGATAGAGATGATCTAGAGTAATTATTATGCAAGTACAAAGAAAAATCTCTGAATGCTAGAATGAAATGTGATCCTAAGTTTGCTACCTCACCTATCTTTATTGATGATAAGGATTATGAATTCTCTGTCGACCCAGAGTTAATTACTTTGGTTGAATCTGATCCTTTCCATGGTTTTGAAACTGAAACTGTTGTGGCACATCTTACTAAGTTGAATGACATAGCCACCCTTTTTACTCACGATGAGAAAACCTGCTATTACTTTATTCTGAAATTATGTCCTTTCTCATTAAAGGGTGATGCTAAAGCTTGGTACAATACTCTTACTCATGGTTGTGTGCGTAGTCCCCAGGATATGATTTATTACTTCTCTCAAAAATATTTTCCTGCTCATAAGAAACAAGCTGCCTTACAGGAAATATTTATCTTTGTTCAAACTAAAGAAGAGAGTCTCCCATAAGCTTGGGGGAGGCTTTGCCAATTACTTAATGCTTTGCCTGATCATCCTCTTAAGAAAAATGAAATACTTGATATCTTCTATAATGGACTAACCGATGCTTCTAGGGACTTCCTAGATAGTTGTGCTGATTGTGTTTTCAGGGAACGAACTGTTGGACAAGATGAAGAATTATTGAATAAAATGTTGAAAAATTATGATGATTGTACTCTTCTTGAACCACCGGCTAAACCCACTCCGAAGAAGAGGGGTATATTATACCTCAGTCCTGAAGATATGCAAGAGGCAAAAAAATCTTTGAAGGAAAAAGGTATTAAAGCTGAGGATGTTAAAAATTTACCTCCTATTGAAGAAATACATGGGCTTAATACACCACCACTGCCTATGGTGGTAGAGGTAAATTCTTTAATGAAGTTCAATGATAATGACAATCCTCACAATATGCATCCTATTCAATGCCTTTATGAGTTTGAAAACTACATTAGAAAACAAGATCACTTCAATGCAAATGTTATGAAACAATTGAAATACAACTCTGATATGATTGCTCGCTTGAGTGACTTGTTATTTACAAATGATGTTAGAGGTATTTGAAAACATGCTTCTATGGTACAAACCCAGTTAGAACAAGTTGCTAAATCTCAAAGAGAATTGCTTGATGAAATGAATAATAGTATGCATGACTTTGTTGTTAGAGTTGCAACTAGAGGAGGTAAAATGACTCAGGAACCACTTTATCCTGAGGGACACCCAAAAAGAATTTAACAAGATTCACAAAGAAATAACATTAGTGCACCTAGTCCTTCTAAAAAGAAAAAGAAGAAGAAAAAATGATAGGACTTTGCATGCTACTAGTGAACCCGAAATAGAAAAACCTCCTACTAATGAAAATGAAACATCTATCTCTGATGCTAAAACTCAATCTGGTAATGAACATCCACCTAGTGATAATGAACCAGATAATGATGTTGAGATAGAACCACCCGTTGATCTTGATAACCCACAACCTAAGAATAAAAGGTATGATAAAAGAGACTTCATTGCTAGAAAACACGGTAAAGAAAGAGAACCGTGGGTTCAAAAACCTATGCCTTTTCCACCCAAGTCAACTAAAAAGAAGGATGATGAAGAAATTTAACGCTTTGCTGAAATGTTGAGGCCAGTCTTTTTGCGTATTCGCTTGACTGATATCTTGAAAATGCCTCCTTATGCAGAGTATATGAAAGACATCATCACTAATAAGACAAAAAATATGGAAAGCTGAAATCTCCACTATGCTTGCTAATTATACTTTCAAAGATGGAGTACCTAAAAAACATGGAGATCCGGGAATACCAACTATACCTTGCTCTATCAAAAAGAATTATGTGAAAACTGCCTTGTGTGATTTAGGAGCTGGTGTTAATGTTATGCCTTTCTCTTTATATAAAAGACTTGAGTTGAATAAACTCACACCTACTGAAATATCTTTGCAAATGGCTGACAAATCAACTGCCATACCTATCGGTATCTGTCAGGATGTGCCCGTTGTTGTTGCTAATGTTACTATTTTGACTGACTTTGTTATACTTGAGATGCCCGAGGACGACAACATGTCGATTATCCTTGGTACACCCTTCTTGAATACTGCAGGGGCTGTTATTGATTGCAATAAAAGCAAGGTCACTTTTCATATTAATGGTAATGAGCATACGGTGCACTTTCCGAAGAAACAATTCCAAGTGAATTGTATTAATGTTATTGAAAAATCTCCGACAATCACTATTGGAAGTTTTCAAATACCTCTACCTACTGTCAAAAAGAAATATGAAATGCTTATTGTTGGGGACATTCATATCCCCATTGAGGCAACTTAGTGATTTACGAAAGTTCTTCGGTTTCATGCTAATCGGAAGTGGTTGTTAATAAGACCTGATCAACCTTATTAATGAATCATTTTTGAGCGGTATGAAGTAGATGAATTTAGTAAGCACTACCATCTATCCCTACTTTTTGTTTTCTGTTTTTATTAGCTAAATAAAATAAAATGCCATGTTTTGTCTGTTTTCTGAATTTCCCGTGCAATAAAAAATGACCCAAAAATAAAAGTGCCTAGAATGCTATGAAAATTTTATACGATTTTGTCCTGAATATTTCTGAATTTCTGGTGCAAATAATATCAGGGGGAGGTGCACCAGGTGGGCACAACCCACCTGGGCGTGCCAGGACCCCCAGGTGCGCCCTGGTGGGTTGTGGTCCCCACGTGGGCCCCCTCACTTACCTCTTCATCCCACATCATCACTTACCTCCAGAAAAAAATCTCCATTGCTCTCTCTCCCGTGTTCTTGCTCTCAAACCCGTGGATTTCGATCTCTTTGCTTGAAGCTCCGTTTCCGAAACTGTTTTGAGGGATTGTTGCTTGGTATGTGACTCCACCATTTGTCCAATTAGTTTTTGTTTTAGTGGTTTATATTTTGAATAATTAGCTACTCTTGGTGCTACTATAGATGAGCTTGCATGTTGAATTCTTAGTGTTCTAAGTAGTTTGAATGCATGCTATGGCCTCTATGTATCCCTATGAGTAGTTGCTATCAATTTAGTAAAGTTTTGTTGACAAATTTTTATTTTCAGAAAATTGTACGCGGACATGATGAACCTATTCGAAAGGAGTTCTTCGAGGAGGCGATCCTCGGGGGCATCCTCTAGTGACAGTTCCGCTCGCCGGTCTTATGTAGAACCAAGTGAAAGTTCCACATGAGATGTCGCCACCAAAACATGCTTATGGCCCTGCGATGAATATATGTTGCGTGTGGGCATTAAGGAGGAATTTGAGCAATATGTTCACAATGCCGGTCTCGGTCCCTACATCTCAGATAAGTGCGAACAACGCCACCTTCTCACTGAATCATTTGTCAAAGGATTTAAATTCTTCCCTCGTGAGTCTAGGGTGTCTTTCATGCTTTATGATAATCCATTTACTATCTCACTGGAGAATTTTGCTTACCATTGCAAACTACCATTTTGGGGTTCGCTTGACGAACCACCAAAGGTTGAGTTCGAATCTTTCTTGATTAGTCTTTGCTATGGTGAAGGGAGGGGAGTGACACAAGGTAGAATAAAGAGCATTCATTTTCCCACAATTCAGTATTTTGCATTATTTAATGGGAATTGTATAGTAGGCAAGCAAGACTGTAGTACGCTTTGTGCTCCAGATTTGAGCCTCATATGCACCGCTCTCACCGGTGAAAGGAATTATAACCTTGGAGCGATTGTTGCACGCAGACTTCAGCATAACGCTAACAGTGGCTGGTTCTATGGTGGAATTTATGCCACGCATTTAGCACGAGGGCTGGGTGTTTCACCTTTACCCTTTGACCCTATCCTACCCACGCAGTATTTGGACTATGATGTTTTGAAAAGTCACAAGATCCTCATAGGAAAAGCCCATAATTCACTTAAAATTTGTTGTTTAACCAAAAATCTATTGTGCCCACATATTTGCCCGCGCCTGCTCTTTTTGACTATCACAACAAAGGAAGATACTTTGTCCTTGAGAGTGAGGCCTGAGCTCACAACGCGGCAGTGGAGGCAGCACGGCATGCCGAGGCATCCGCACCGAGAGCCTCTGTGAGCTACCACGCCGACTACTATCCAAGCTACTGATCTATTACTAAGTTATGCCAAAAGCCTGAGCTTGGCGGAGTACGTGTTCTCACTGACATTATATTCATGTTCACACATATCATTCTGTTTGTCGGTGTTCACACTTTTTCATTGTATCATCCATGCTTAGATTTATTTGCTTTCTTCTTGTGTGTTTGAAAAACTTTAGAAAAACCAAAAAAAATAGTTGCAGTTAATTTACTTTCTATGCATGCTTAATAGTAGCACTTAAAAGAAAACCCAAAAACATTTCCTTGTTCTTCTTTTGCTTGTTGGGAGCTTTCCCGTGTAAATAGTTTTTCTCGTTTTTGCTTTTCCCTTTTATTTGCTTGTTCAAGAAAACCCAAAACTCCAAAAATATTTCATGTGTTTCTCTGAATTTCTTTTCTTTTTATTCGAGTCTTACCAAGGAGAAGACCACGATGAAAATGTTGAGTGGGTCTCATATGAATAATTGTTGAACTAATAAAGAGCCCATTTTACCTTGTCTTCTCCTATTGAATAAAATGTTTGCAGATTCCAGCTTAGTCCACGACACTCTTGCACCATTATTATTTTCATATCATTCGGTCATGCAAGTGAAAGGCAATAATGACGATATTCGATGAACTGGCTGTGGCAGAGAGAAACTGGTATGAACTCGACTTGTTCTGTTTTTGTAAATTTGTTTATCCTAGTATCCATGATTCAGCCCATTATGATTAAACATGTTTGAAATGACAATTAGAGATTATAGTTTCTCATGCCATGCATAAGTAGGTGGGAGTTGATAATGATTTATCTTGGATATCAACATAGCGTTAAAATGATTGTGATGAAGTATGATGATATGGTATCCTCCTTTGAATGTTCGAGTGGCTTGACTTGGCACATGTTCACGCATGTAGTTGAATCGAAACCAACATAGCCTCTATGATATTTATGTTCATGGTGTTCATATCCTACTCATGCTAGTGTCCAGTGTTACTTATGCATAATGCATGGTTATGATTATTGTTGCTCTCTAGCTGGCCGCTTCTCAATCTAATTGCTAGCCTTCGCCTGTACTAAGTGGGAACTCTGCTTGTACATCAAAAAACCTTGAACCCAAAGTTATTCCAGATGAGTCCACTATACCTACCTATATACGGTATTAACCTGCCTTCCTAAGTAAATTTGCATGTGCCACCTCTAAAAACTTTTAAAAATTATCCTTTTTGTGTGCCTGGATCGTTCATGGAACGACAGGAGGTGGTCGGTATCTTCCATGCTAAGCGGGTTATTCTCAGGTCGAGTGTTTATTCACTCGCCATCGCACAAGAAAAGGGTGGTAATAGGGATGCCCAGTCCAAAACTGCAAACATGAAAAACAGTTCATCTCTTAAATAATCAAACAAAAACTCCCAATGGAGTCAAAACCTTTACTTTTATCGCTTGAGAACCGCCACTAGTGTGCTTAGCATGGAGGATGTTGATAACTGATGGTCGTGAAGTGAATGAGAAGGGTGCATGTCTCAAAATATCATTTATCTCTGTTTTAAAACTTGAGCTCTGGCACCTCTGCAAATCACTGCTTCCCTCTGCGAAGGGACTATCTATTTATTTTTATGTTGTGTCATCACCTTCTAAAACAAGCGCCAGAACCTGAGAGCACAGTTGTCATGATTTATGCATTGTGTGTAGCTAATGTTGGATGCATCATGACTGGATCTTTTCTACCATGAATTACAATGTTTAGTCACTGCTTGAACTTTGGAGGTGCTCTGCATTTATGTTTTGCGGTCTCAGAAAGGGCTAGCGAGGTACCACTATTGTCATATTATATCATGGTTGTTTTGACAACGTGTTGCTGTTTGAGATATCTTATTATTGCTCGCTAGCTGATTATGTCATTGATATGAGTTAATATAATCTTTAAGATTTATTGTCAATCTGGTTAGTTATAATGTTGGCTGAAAACCTGGGTGCTGTTTAAGCTTATTTATGCAAACAAGAGCAAAAGAGTTCGTAAAAGTTTTTCTTTTTCACTTTCAGTTTAGCAACTGAATTGCTTGAGGACAAGCAAAGGTTTAAGCTTGGGGGAGTTGATACATCTCCAACGTATCTATTTTTCCTAATGCTTTTCCTCTTGTTTTGGACTCTAATTTGCATGACTTGAACCCCGGACTGACGCTGCTTTCAGCAGAACTACCATGGTGTTATTTTTTGTGCAGAAATAAAAGTTCTCAGAATGGAACGAAACTTTGCGAGGAATTTTTATGTAATATATAAGAATTTCTGGAGCCAAGACCTACCGGAGAGGGGCCCCTGGGTGGGCACAACCCACCAGGGCGCACCCCCTCTCCTGGCGCGCCCAGGTGGGTTGTCCCCACCTGGTGGCCCCGCAGACCCTGAAACCGACGCTATAAAATCCTATTTTTCCAGGTAAAATCGGGGAGAAAGAATTATCGCGATCCACGAGATGGAGCCGCCGTCACCTCCTGTTCTTCATCGAGAGGCCAGATCTGGAGTCCGTTTGGGGCTCCGGAGAGGGGAATCTTCGTTCTTCGTCATCACCAACCCTTCTCCATCTCCAATTCCATGATGCTCCCATCGGGAGTGAGTAATTCCTTCGTAGGCTCGCTGGTCGGCGAGAAGTTGGATGAGATTCATCATGTAATTGAGTTAGTTTTGTTAGGGCTTGATCCCTAGTATCCACTATGTTCTAAGATTTATGTTGCTATGACTTTGCTATGCTTAATGCTTGTCACTTTGGGCCCGGGTGCCATGAACTCAGATCTGAACCGTTTATGGTTTCATATTTATATCCATGTTTAAGATCTGAGCTTGCAAGTTATAGTCACCTACTACGTGTTATGTGATACGTCTCCGTCGTATCTACTTTTCCAAACACTTTTGCCCTTGTTTTGGACTCTAACTTGCATGATTTGAATGGAACTAACCCGGACTGACGCTATTTTCAGCAGAATTGCCATGGTGTTATTTATGTGCAGAAACAAAAGTTCTCGGAGTGACCTGAAACTCCACGGAACTTATTTATGGAAAATATTAAAAATATTGGCAAAAGAATCAAGGCCAGGGGGCCCACCACCTGTCCACGAGGGTGGGGGGCGCACCCCCTGCCTCGTGGGCCCCCTGGAGCTCCACCGACCTCAACTCCAACTCCATATATTCGTGTTCGGGGCTCCGGAGAGGGGAATCCGTCGTCGTCGTCATCATCAACCATCCTCCATCACCAATTTCATGATGCTCACCGCCGTGCGTGAGTAATTCCATCGTAGGCTTGCTGGACGGTGATGGGTTGGATGAGATCTATCATGTAATCGAGTTAGTTTTGTTAGGGTTTGATCCCTAGTATCCACTATGTTCTGAGATTGATGTTGCTATGACTTTGCTATGCTTAATGCTTGTCACTAGGGCCCGAGTGCAATGATTTCAGATCTGAACCTATTATGTTTTCATGAATATATGTGAGTTCTTGATCCTATCTTGCAAGTCTATAGTCACCTACGATGTGTTATGATCCGGCAACCCCGAAGTGACAATAATCGGGACCACTCCCGGTGATGACCGTAGTTTGAGGAGTTCATGTATTCACTATGTGTTAATGCTTTGGTCCGGTACTCTATTAAAAGGAGGCCTTAATATCCCTTAGTTTCCGCTAGGACCCCGCTGCCACGGGAGGGTAGGACAAAAGATGTCATGCAAGTTCTTTTCCATAAGCACGTATGACTATATTCGGAATACATGCCTACATTCCATTGATGATTTGGAGCTAGTTATGTGTCACCCTATGTTATGATTGTTACATGATGAACCGCATCCGGCATAATTCTCCATCACCGATCCAATGCCTACGAGCTTTTCATATATTGTTCTCCACTTATTTACTTTTCCGTTGCTACTGTTACAATCACTACAAAACCCAAAAATATTACTTTTGCTATCGTTACCGTTACTTCCATATTACTTTGCTACTAAATACTTTGCTGCAGATATTAAGTTATCTAGGTGTGGCTGAATTGACAACTCAGTTGCTAATACTTGAGAATATTCTTTGGCTCCCCTTGTGTCGAATCAATAAATTTGGGTTGAATACTCTACCCTCGAAAACTGTTGCGATCCCCTATACTTGTGGGTTATCAAGACTATTTTCTGGCGCCGTTGCCGAGGAGCATAGCTCTATTCTTTGAGTCACTTGGGATTTATATCTGCTGGTCACGATGAAGAACTTGAAAGACGAGAAAACAAAAATTTATCCCTCAACTACGAGGGGAGGTAAGGAACTGCCATCTAGCTCTGCACTTGATTCACCTTCTGTTTTGAGTAAGCTTGCGACACCTAAACCTGCTTCTGCTATTAATTCCGATATGTCGCATGTTATTGATGATGCCACTTCTGCTATGCATGATACTTATGGTGAAACTACTTCTATGCTTGATACTACTGTGCCACTTGGTGAATTTCTTGATGAACAACTTGCTAGGGCTAGAGAGAATGAAATTATTGAAACTGATAATATTGATGATAGTGATGATGAAGACTCTCCCCCAAAAAAATATGAATTGCCTGTTGTGCCTGAGGGCTATGTTATGGATGAAGAAACTAAAAGAGACTTTCTTGCTTGCAATGACAGAAGTGACCTTAAGAAATTATTAGCTAAGCTGAAACAAAAAACTCTGAATGTTAGAATGAAATATGATCCTGCTTATGCTACTTCACCTATCTTTGTTACTGATAAGGATTATGAATTCTCCGTTGATCCTAATATAATTACTTTGGTTGAATCTGATCCTTTCTATGGCTATGAATCTGAAACTGTTGTGGCACATCTTACTAAATTAAATGATATAGCCACCCTATTCACTAATGATGAGAGAACTCACTACTTTTATATCCTTAAAATATTTCCGTTCTCATTAAAGGGTGATGCTAAGATATGGTTTAATTCTCTTGATCCTGGTTGTGTGCGTAGTCCCCAGGATATGATTTATTACTTCTCTGCTAAATATTTCCCTGCTCATAAGAAACAAGCTGCTTTAAGGGATATATATAATTTTTTGCAAATTGAAGAAGAGATTCTCCCACAAGCTTGGGGGAGGGTTGTCCAACTACTTAATGCTTTGCCTGATCATCCTCTCAAGAAAAATGAAATACTTGATATCTTTTATAATGGACTAACCGATGCTTCCAGAGACCACCTGGATAGTTGTGCTGGTTCTGTTTTCAGGGAAAGAACACCGGATGAAGCTGAAACTCTATTGAATAATATGTTGAGAAATGAAAATAATTGGACACTTCCTGAGCCAGCTCCTGAACCAATTCCTAAACCAACTCCGAAGAAAAGAGGTGTTCTATTTCTCAGTCCTGAAGATACGCAAGAGGCAAAGAAATCTATGAAAGAAAAAGGTATTAAAGCTGAAGATGTTAAGAATTTACCTCCTATTGAAGAAATATATGGTCTTAATTTACCGCCTGTTGAAGAAATATATGATCTTAATTCATCACCTATTGAAGAAACTCATGGTCTTGATAACCCGACACAGGTAGTAAAGGTAAATTCTCTCTATAGATTTGATGAAGGTGATATTCCCCGTTATAAGTCTGCTAGCCAATGCTTAGATGAGTTTGATAATTTTATTGTCAAACAAGAGAATTTCAATGCTTATTTTGGTAGACAATTAAAACAAAATGCTTATATGATTGAATACTTGGGTGATTATATGTCTAGAGTTAAAGGTGAAGTTAAACTAATTAGTAAACATGCTTCTATGGTTACCACTCAAGTAGAACAAGTACTTAAAGCTCAAAATGATTTGCTCAATGAATTGAATAGTAAGAATAATGATTATGCTGTTAGAGTGGCTACTAGAACTGGTAAAATGACTCAGGAACCTCTGTATCCTGAAGGCCACCCTAAGAGAATTGAGTAGGATTCTCAGAGAAATAATTTAGATGCACCCAGTCCTTCTAAAAAGAAGAAAAAGAAAAACGATAGGACTTTGCATGCTTCTAGTGAACCTATTGCTGAAACACTTGAGAATCCTAATGATATTTCTATTTCTGATGCTGAAACACAATCTGGTAATGAACATGAACCTAGTGATAATGTTAATGATGATGTTCATGATGATGCTCAACCTAGCAGTGTATGACATGCGGGACCCACACGTAGTTGACCCAGTCAACTGCACAGTTGACTGCTGACGTCAGCATGATGTCATGCTGACGTCATCTTTTACTATTCTGGATAATGTTGACTTAAAATGATTAAATAAATCCCAAAATGATTAAATCTTTAGAAAATCATATAAAATAATCCGTATCTCGGATGAAAATACTTTCTACATGAAAGTTGCTCAGAACGACGAGACGAATCCGGATACGCAGCCCGTTCGTCTGCCACACATCCCTAACATATCGAACTCGCAACCTTCCCCCTCCGTTTCATCTGTCCGAAAATGCGAAACATCGGGAATACTTTCCCGGATGTTCCCCCCCTTCGCCGGTACCACCTACTGCTGCGTTAGGGCACACCTAGCACCGCTCATTGTCATGTCACACATCATCATGCTTATGTTTGTATTGTATTTACTGTTTCTTCCCCCCCCCCCTTCTCTCCGGTAGACTACGAGACCGATGCTGCTGCTGCCCAGTTCGACTACGGAGTTGACGACCCCTCCTACTTGCCAGAGCAACCAGGCAAGCCCCCCCTTGATCACCAGATATCGCCTATTCTTCTCTATATTGCTTGCATTAGAGTAGTGTAGCATGTTACTGCTTTCCGTTAATCCTATCCTGATGCATAGCCTGTCCTTGCTACTACTGTTGTTACCTTTACCTGCAATCCTACTTGCTTAGTATAGGATGCTAGTGTTCCATCAGTGGCCCTACATTCTTGTCCGTCTGCTGAGCTATACTATCGGGCCGTGATCACTTGGGCGGTGATCACGGGTATATACTATGTACTTTATATACATGACACATGTGGTGACTAAAGTCGGGTCGGCTCGTTGAGTACCCGCCAGTGATTCTGGTGAGGGGGCTGAAAGGACAGGTGGCTCCATCCCGGTAGAGGTGGGCCTGGGTTCCTTACGGCCCCCGACTGTTACTTTATGGCGGAGCGACAAGGCAGGTTGAGACCACCTAGGAGAGGGGTGGGCCTGGCCCTGGTCGGCGTTCGCGGATACTTAACACGCTTAACGAGATCTTGGTATTTGATCTGAGTCTGGCCATTTGGTCTATACGCACTAACCAGCTACGTGGGAACAGTTATGGGCACTCGACGTCGTGGTATCAGCCGAAGCTCTTTTTGACGTCAGCGACGGAGCGGCGCGCACCGGATTGGACTGGAACGCCTGCTAGGCTAGGTCTGCTTCCGGCCGCCCTCGCAACGTGCAGGTGTGCAATGGGCGATGGGCCCAGACCCCTGCGTGCATAGGATTTAGACTGGCATGTTGACCTCTCTGTTGAGCCTAGGTGGGGCTGCGACGTGTTGATCTTCCGCGGCTGGGCATGACCCAGAAAAGTGTGTCCGGCCAAATGGGATCGAGCGTGTTGGGTTATGTGGTGCACCCCTACAGGGAAGTTTATCTATTCGAATAGCCGTGTCCCTCGGTAAAAGGACGACCCGGAGTTGTACCTTGAACTTATGACAACTAGAACTGGATACTTAATAAAACACACCCTTCCAAGTGCTAGATATAACCCGGTGATCGCTCTCTAACAGGGCGACGAGGAGGGGATCGCCGGGTAGGATTATGTTATGCGATGTTACTTGGAGGACTTCAATCTACTCTCTTCTAAATGCTGCAAGATGATGGCTGCCAGAAGCGTAGTCTTCGACAGGATTAGCTATCCCCCTCTTATTCTGGCATTCTACAGTTCAGTCCATCGATATGGCCCTTTACACATATACCCATGCATATGTAGTGTAGCTCCTTGCTTGCGAGTACTTTGGATGAGTACTCACAGTTGCTTTCCTTCCTCTTTTCCCCTTTTCCTTTCTACCTGGTTGTCGCAACCAGATGCTGGAGTCCAGGAGCCAGACGCCACCGTCGACGACGACTCCTACGACACTGGAGGTGCCTACTACTACGTGCAGCCCGCTGACGACGACCAGGAGTAGTTAGGAGGATCCCAGGCAGGAGGCCTGCACCTCGTTCGATCAGTATCCCAGTTTGTGCTAGCCTTCTTAAGGCAAACTTGTTTAACTTATGTCTGTACTCAGATATTGTTGCTTCCGCTGACTCGTCTGTGATCGAGCACTTGTATTCGAGCCCTCGAGGCCCCTGGCTTGTATTATGATGCTTGTATGACTTATTTATGTTTTAGAGTTGTGTTGTGATATCTTCCCGTGAGTCCCTGATCTTGATCGTACACATTTGCGTGCATGATTAGTGTACGGTCAAATCGTGGCGTCACAAGTTGGTATCAGAGCCAACAGCCTGTAGGAATCCCCCTTTCCACACTCCTTGGCCGAAGTTGAGTCTAGTCATTGAAAAAGTTTTTACTAACATGGCTGTGCGGCTTACGAGCCCACGTCGCCATTGGGTGGTATTAGGATCTTTTACTCCTTGCCTATACTCTGGGACTCTGATCTCTCTCCTATTCGGGTTAAGTAAATTTTACTAAATCTAACATTAGGATCTCGTTATCACTTTCACCCGGAGAGCCTCTTATTACTGATGATCGTCTGCTGCACGTGAAGACCCTGAAGATACTCTCCGCTGATAAGCCGAGAACTTGTGTTCATCGCTTTTGCAATTCCCTTTCATCGATAAACTCCTATGGATAACCACGTATACTCGCCATTCATACAATGTTTCCCAGTTGATCTTGTTATTACAAGATACCTCGAAATTCTCCTTGTTGCTCCGAGAATCCTTTGAGCTTACTGCCTTGCTGTTCCTTGCCACATGAATACCACTATGGATAATTTCTAGCACTCACCGGATATTTGCTCATCCCCAGTTGATTCATGTATTTCACAAAAGTCTTCAAAATACTATTTGGACTTCCAAAATCCTGAGTAGCCTATTGCTCTTGAAATTCTTACTTGCTTGCATTATGGTTAATCCCATAAGTCTATAATCTTATTGGCATCTCTTGTCATTATCATTTTGAGTCCGTTGATTCAATTTGTTGCGAATGCTCGCAATCCTCAATCAGAGACTAGAATTCATCCTTCCGGCTCAGACGTCATTTGAAACGTGAACTGGTTATCGACCAATCAAATTGCCGTCGATTGTATCCCTAAGTCTATTCAACTTATCCATTCTTAATCAGACCATTGGCTTCTGATCCCTTGATTTGGAAATGATAATTCCTTTGCATTTGAGCTTTGAATTACTCAGTAGTTTTTATAGTCCGATGCCCTTTCGTTCCTTCTTCCTCTGATAGAGTACCGATACCCGCATCAGCTCCGTTGTAGACCACAAGACCCCTTGTTGGGTTATTATCCGACAGTGTCCTTCATATTCAATCACCTTGAGAAGTTTTCCCTCATACATAATGCCTTCGGTAAATTGTATCCTCTCCTTTTGTCACCCATGCTCTACTATCGAGCTTGTGTTATTTACTATTGAAGCCTGTGGTATATGTTCCCAATATGACCCTAAGGGTTGAACCTATGCCTTTCCAGATCCGGGTAAACCCGAGAGCTATCACGAGTCATACTCATCTGGTGTTTTGCTAGATAAAATTTAAACATTACAACTTCTTCAAAAAATGAGAAGTGAATGAAAGGGTATGCATTGGAGAAGTGGGAGTCGACCTTGAACTTTGTGTTCATGCCCATGGACACGATGTAGATCTTCTCATCGAAGCTTCTTTTAAAATTAATTATTCCCTTGGTATAAGTTCATCTTATATCTGGGATCTGGCCTTTTGCAATCGTGATTCTGACCACGTTCTCCTTTAAATACCATTTCTCAGACAAGTTAAACCACTTGTCCTCTACAGATCATTGCACCTGTCCAACCTTTACTTTAATCTATCGTCGAGTATTACCCCCTGGTATCTCGAGATAAACACAAAACATCGTAACTTCTTATGAGTTCTTCATCAAGTACTACATTTTCACCGATTCCAATTTTTCACGGGCTCTGAGTTATGAAACACTGAAAGACACCGATAACTGAATCGAGTCCACACTATGGTTCAACAACTCTTAGTAATCTTCTTTACCTACGAGTTCGTACCCGATCACGCCATTCCTCGCCTATTTGGCTATATCATTGTCGTGATGATTTTAAGTGTGCTACCTGGTCCTTATTCCCGGAACACAACTTTTCGACGATGAGCTAAGCTTACGTCGACCTTCCTCGTCTTATCATTTCGCCTTGGACAACAAGCTTGGTCTCAAGTTTGTGTCGTACCCGTGGTTACAATAACCTTTCGCTTCATCATTCCTTTGACTTGATGTCATCGCCGATCGATTACACCTTCATGAAATCTCTCGACAATTGTGTCGTGATCATCATCAACATTCTAAGCTCTTCCAGTATATCAATCGGATTCATGATGGGAAATACCATCCTTGCCCCTCGATGATTTGTGTAATCATCGACACATTCTTACCTTCCCCCAACACAAACTTGTTCATGTTTTGTGTTGTACCTGATATCCCTTGCTATCTAGCTTAGTTATGTTCTACCTTGTAGTATTACTGTCTTCTATAATCAAGAATGTTGTGAGGATTGCTCCACCTCTTAAGTATTCTTGGTATAGTGATGCTTCTCGCCATCACCATTCCCTTCTTGGTCCCCCGTGTTGAGTTAACTCTGTTGAGCGGAATTTATTATCTCTGGCAACCCTATTGCTTCAGAGTTAATGGACAATTATTCCAATTTAAGTGGTTGGTTGCTCAATCGCCATTTCTGACGTTGGGGCGTGCAACCCAACCCTTATTTTGAATGCACCTTTCAAACATGTTTAATTGTCTATGTTTTCCTCCAGCATACATCATTAAGTCATTTGATCTGGCTAATGTTATCTCCTTGTTCACATAGTTGTGGAAATCCATCCTTTTGGAAATGTCAATGCATTGTCGCTGAGTCAATCAGTCACCTCCTCACCTCTCCTTGATTTAATGATGAACTCTTGTTTCGGAACTCGCTTCCATGGTTTAATTCCCGAGAATCATACAATGTCACCTCAACAATTTGTGTTGCACCTTTCTTCTCAGGCATCCTGAGTCTAAGGTATCTTGACACCAATCAGATCTGAATCTCGGTCAAATATGATGGTTGGAACATATTTTCAAGAGTTATAACATTGGTCCCTATATGCCCCGGTAAGGTGATGTCATGCCTAGCATGCCTGACCAGAGGACCTAGTGTTATAGTTTCCTTTTTAACAGGGTTAATCATTTTTCCATGAGGAAATTGAATGCCTTGTTTAATAAGTTTATCCTGATGGGTCCTTTGTGTATCCAAAGTCCGAATTTTGCTTGAAGACCATGACAATGCTATCCCGAAGCATGTCTGTGGTAATCCAATTTTCAACAAGAACATTTGAAGCCCAATGCTAAATGTTTCTCGCTCAATTATCCAAACACCGTTGTATGGGTAATGTCATGAAAATTTCTCTCACCTTACCTAAAGAGTTTTCTACATTATATCCTGTCCTGGATATCATGCTCTGCTTGTCCTTGGGAAGGATATACCCTTGAAATATGTGTTTAAATACATTTTCCTTTCCATTGTTCTGTTTAAATCTGATAATCATATCTTCCTTTCCATTGTTTGGTTTAACCTTTCTTGTGATTTATAAGATCTGAGCAGTAATAAGTCACTGCTTTTGTAAGCACCTCGGTGTACGACTTTGTCAGTAAGAACCTGTTACTATGGTCGATGATATTCCGGTAACCACCGATGGACGAGAACTTTGCCTATTGGTCCGCCTCGTTTCGACGAGCAGGAAAATAGTTCTCTTCGTCCCTTGTGCTTGGTACCGATGTTGTTGCCGACATAAAAGACAGGCTACCCTTTGACATGCCTTGCTTGCATGATCACGCAAGACGTCTCTGCCCTTCCTACTTTTAACTCACACGGTGGGCCCATAACCCACAGTTCCACAGGATCGAAACCTGACTCTCCTGTACAACCCTGTTTCTCATGGTTTTTCCCCATGCTTGGCTTCGTATTTAATTCACGAGTCACCTTCCGTGTGATCATCAATTCTAGTATTAAACATAATACTTATTCCCGTTGCTTTGAACCCCTTTCACACTGTTTCAGGCAACGGACGATTGTCTATCCGCTTGAAACTTCTTATGGTACCTTCTTGGCTTTTGATATGTTTCATTTCTTCAACTCGAGAGATACTCATGTATTCATTCCTGGGTTAGCCCCAAATGGTTTCCCCTTATACCTTTCTATCGTTGTAGAGCATCCCATTACCTATTCGTAAGTACGACAGAATTTTTGAAGAAAGGAGGACGACTTCATCATGAGGACCTGGAGAAGAGGATTGAAGGCATCAACTTAATGGATCGACCTCTTCGAGAAGAGTAACCAAGACCGAGAAGACCCGTTAGAATTTCGTAACCAAATCCCTTTCCCCCTAGTCCCCCTCTTAAATCTCGGGACGAGATTTCTTGTAGTGGAGGAGATTTGTGACGCCCGGATATTTAGGCTACAGTAAACCTCTGCTAATGATGCCACGTCACCTAGGTTACTGTTGATAAACTAGCGTTAGTTCAAACAATTCAATTCAAATTTAAAATAAAAACAAACAACAAAAGTTTTCAAACACTAAAAACTAAAATGTTCACAATATTGCAAAAATTACCAAAGCTGTTATAAAAATAAAACCAACAATTTAGAAACTCCAGAAATGCCCCTAGAAATTAAAACAGTGGACCAACGGCACATCACTTGGCCTTTTCGATTTCTAAAATAATTAAACCTTTTCGAAAGACCTTCAGCTTTTTGTGGCATTGCTATATAATGCAATGATGTTCATGTGACAAGCTACATGATTTACAAAAGTCCTTTGGTGGTTAAGCAATTAACAAACCAGAGCAAAAATAAAATAAAAACTGTAGAAAAGGAAAAAAAATAAAAGAACCCCCCCCCCACGACTGGGCCTTGGCCCAGTTGGCCGAAGGAGCCAGTCGGCCCAGCGGACTCACTCCCGCACCCCCTGGCCTACTAGGCCTCCTCCACCCTCCGAAAACCTAACCCCCACTCGCTCCACTACACGCCCCCACTCTCCCTCTCCCCCGATCCAATCGGGATCAGGCTCGCCGCCGCCTGCCGTTGCCCAGGGAACCCCATCGCCAGCCGGCGCCGACCCCGCCCCTCCCGGACTCCTCCGCATCCCTCCTCTCCCTCGTGCGGATGGCCTGAAGCCGCAACTCGCCTAGTCACCGACCCGTCGCCGTCGCGCGCCATCGCCCTGCGCCCGTCCTTGGCCGCCCCGTCGTCGCCGGTGCTCCCCGTAGCCCGCCTCTTCGTCCACCTCCCCGCTGCGCTACATCGCCCCTCGCCGCTGCCCGAAGGCCTCCCCATCGCCGGACCACCCGCCGTCGCTGCTCGTCGCCGCAGCCCGGAGCTCCTCCGCCTCGTTCGTCGCCTCGTCCACGACTCCCCTTCGACGGCTCCACCGAGCCCATTGCCTTCCCCCTGGAGCTCCCCTGTGAGGAACCCCCCTCCTATCCTCCTTCCCCTCCTCCCGTACGGCCACCGTCCGCCACTCCATCACGTCGCGCGCGCGTGCGCCGACGCGCACCATGGTGCCCCGCGCGCCTCCTCCTGCTCTTGCCACCGAGGCCCGCGCCTGTCGTGGCCTTGCTCCGCGCCCGCCGCGGACCTCTGGCCGCGAACGGCGTCCTCCGCCACCCCCAACTGCTCCGCCTTCCTCGCTTCACCCCCTGGCGCTGGCGCCGTCGCCCCGCCGGTGCCCCGCTGCGCCCTGCCCCGCGGCTAGATCGGGCGAGCGCCCTGTCAGACGGGCTGCGCCTAGCGCCCGCCCCGTTAAGGCCTTGGGCCTATGACATATGGGCCCCGCCCACAGAAGTAAAAAAAGGGGAATTAAAAAAAATATAAATAAAACAAATAATAAAAATAAATTTAATTAATTAATTAACTAAATTAATTAAGTTAATTAATCCTGTTTAAATTAATCTAATTAATTAGTTAATTTAATTAAACAGTAATTAATTAGCTAAACCCTAATTAAACTAAGTAGTGTATGACATGCGGGACCCACACGTAGTTGACCCAGTCAACTGCACAGTTGACTGCTGACGTCAGCATGATGTCATGCTGAAGTCATCTTTTACTATTCTGGATAATGTTGACTTAAAATGATTAAATAAATCCTAAAATGATTAAATCTTTAGAAAATCATATAAAATAATCCGTATGTCGGATGAAAATACTTTCTACATGAAAGTTGCTCAGAACGTGAGACGAATCCGGATACGCAGCCCGTTCGTCCGCCACACATCCCTAACATATCGAACTCGCAACCTTCCCCCTCCGTTTCATCTGTCCGAAAATGCGAAACATCGGGAATACTTTCCCGGATGTTCCCCCCTTCGCCGGTACCACCTACTGCCGCGTTAGGGCACACCTAGCACCGCTCATTGTCATGTCAGGCATCGTCATGCTTATGTTTGTATTGTATTTACTGTTTCTTCCCCCCCTTCTCTCCGGTAGACTACGAGACCGATGCTGCTGCTGCCCAGTTCGACTACGGAGTTGACGACCCCTCCTACTTGCCAGAGCAACCAGGCAAGCCCCCCTTGATCACCAGATATCGCCTATTCTTCTATATACTGCTTGCATTAGAGTAGTGTAGCATGTTACTGCTTTCTGTTAATCCTATCCTGATGCATAGCCTGTCCTTGCTACTACTGTTGTTACCTTTACCAGCAACCTACTTGCTTATTATAGGATGCTAGTTTTCCATCAGTCGCCCTACATTCTTGTCCGTCTACTGTTCTATACTATCGGGCCGTGATCACTCTAGCGGTGATCACGGGTATATACTATGTACTTTATATACATGACACATGTGGTGACTAAAGTCGGGTCGGCTCGTTGAGTACCCGCAAGTGATTCTAGTGAGGGGGCTGAAAGGACAGGTGGCTCCATCCCGGTAGAGGTGGGCCTGGGTTCCTGACGGCCCCCGACTGTTACTTTATGGCGGAGCGAGAGGGCAGGTTGAGACCACCTAGGAGAGGGGTGGGCCTGGCCCAGGTCGGCGTTCGCAGATACTTAACACGCTTAACGAGATCTTGGTATTTGATATGAGTCTGGCCATTTGGTCTATACGCACTAACCAGCTACGCGGGAACAGTTATGGGCACTCGACGTCGTGGTATCAGCCGAAGCTCTTTTTGACGTCAGCGACGGAGCGGCGCGCGCCGGATTGGACTGGAACGCCTGCTAGGCTAGGTCTGCTTCCGGCCGCCCATGCAACATGCAGGTGTGCAATGGGCGATGGGCCCAGACCCCTGCGCGCTTAGGATTAGACCGGCGTGCTGACCTCTCTGTTGTGCCTAGGTAGGGCTGCGACGTGTTGATCTTCCGAGGCCGGATGACCCAGGAAAGTGTGTCCGGCCAAATGGGATCAAGCGTGTTGGGTTATGTGGTGCACCCCTGCAGGGAAGCTTATCTATTCGAATAGCCATGATCTTTGGTAACAGGACGACTTGGAGTTGTACCTTGACCTTATGACAACTAGAACCGGATACTTAATAAAACACACCCTTCCAAGTGCCAGATACAACCCGGTGATCGCTCTCTAACAGGGCGACGAGGAGGGGATCGCCGGGTAGGATTATGCTATGCGATGCTACTTGGAGAACTTACCATCTACTCTCTCCTACATGCTACAATATGGAGGTGGCCAGAAGCGTAGACTTCGACAGGATTAGCTATCCCCCTCTTATTCTGGCATTCTGCAGTTCAGTCCACCGATATGGCCCTTTACACATATACCCATGCATATGTAGTGTAGCTCCTTGCTTGCGAGTACTTTGGATGAGTACTCACGGTTGCTTTTCTCCCTCTTTCCCCCCTTTCCTTTCTACCTGGTTGTCGCAACCAGATGCTGGAGCCCAAGAGCCAGACGCCACCGTCGATGACGACTCCTGCTACACCGGAGGTTCCTACTACTACGTGCAGCCCGCTGACGACGACCAGGAGTAGTTAGGAGGATCCCAGGCAGGAGGCCTGCGCCTCTTTCGATCTGTATCCCAGTTTGTGCTAGCCTTCTTAAGGCAAACTTGTTTAACTTATGTATGTACTCAGATATTGTTGCTTCCGCTGACTCGTCTATGATCGAGCACTTGTATTCGAGCCCTCGAGGCCCCTGACTTGTATTATGATGCTTGTATGACTTATTTATGTTTTAGAGTTGTGTTGTGATATCTTCCCGTGAGTCCCTGATCTTGATCGTACACGTTTGCGTGCATGATTAGTGTACGATTGAATCGGGGGCGTCACAAGTTGGTATCAGAGCCGACTGCCTGTAGGAATCCCCCTTCCACACTCCTTGGCCGAAGTCGAGTCTAGACATTACAAAACTTTTACTAACATGGTTGTGCGCCTTACGGGCCCACGTCGCCATTGGGTGGTATTAGGATCTTTTATTCCTCGACCTATACTCTGGGACTCCGACCTCTCTTCTATTCGGGTTTAAATGAATTTATTAACTCTAACTCTAGGTTCTCGTAACTACTTCCTCCCGGAGAGCCCTTAGCACAAATGATCGCCTGCTGCACCGAAGGATTCCGAAGATACTCTCCGATGTTCACTCGAGACTTTGTGTCCGTTGCTTTTGCAATTCCCTACCACCGAAATATCCCTATGGTAAATACATACATCTGTCGTTCTTACTTTTGTTCCCAGTTGATCTTGTCATTACAAGATCCCTGAAATTCTCTCTATTGATCCGAGAATACCTTGTGCCTACTGCCTTGCAGTTCTTGCCACATGAATACCCTCTACGGATAATTCCTCGCACTTACCGAGTATCCGCTCTTCCCCTGTTGTTTATATGATTTACAAGACACATTGAAATACTATCTGATCTTTTGATAATCCTCTGCCCGCTATTACTCGGCAAATACTTGTCTGCTTGCATTATGGTTGTGTTCCATATGACTAGCAGTATTGATTAGTATCCTTTGTCATTATCATTTCGAGTCCCTTTATTCAATATGTTGCGAATGCTCGCAATCCTCAATCAGATCCTAGAATTTATCCTTCCGGCTCAGGTGTCATATTAAACATGAGTTGGTTCTCGACCAATGAAATTGCCATCGATTGTACCCTTAAGCCTACTCAACTTATCCATCCTTGATCAGAGTGTTTGCTTCTGATCCCTTGATTTTGGAGCTCATAATTCCTTTGCATTTGAGCTTTGAATTAGTCAGTTGTTTTGATAATCCAATCTCCTTGCTTTCTTTCTTCTGCTGGTTGAGTACCGATGCTCACGTCAGATCTCTTGTGGACCACCAGCGACGTCCTTCATATTCAATAACTTTGTGAGTCTTTTCTCGGATACATAATGCCTTTGGTAAATTGTATCCTCTGCTTTGTCAACCATGCTCTGCTTTCGAGCTGGTGATATTTACTCTTGAAACTTGTGTTATATGTTTCTAAGATACCCCGATGGGTTGAACCTTATGCCTTCCTTAATCTCTGTGAACCCGAAAACTTTTCACGGGTCATACTCCTCTAGTAATTCACCCGGTAGGTTTTCACACTGAAATCATTTTATTAGAGCTGTGAATGATAGATTATGCATTGGAGAAGTGGGAGTCGACCTTGAACCTTGTGTTCATGCCCATTGACACGATGTAGAACTTATCATGGAAGCTGCTCGTAAAAATAATTACCCCCTTGTTATACGTTCATCTGGTATCCGTGGTTCGATCATTTATGATTGTGGTTCCGACCATATGTTCTTGATTCCATTTCCCGGACAAGTTAGAGTACTTGCCTTCTGCAGATCAATACGCCTGCCGAACCTCTATTTTGATCTGCCTTCTTTGTATTACCCCCATGGTATCTAGAGGATATATCTTATGAATTTCTGATGAAGTAGTACCTTCCCTGTCATAGTGACTCCACGGGTTCTGGGTTGTCGTCAACCGACAACATCGATAAGTGAATCGATCCTGCGCTCCAATATGATAAATCTAAGTGATTTTCGTTGCTTATGAGTTTAATACTCCTTCAAGTCATTCCTAGCCTGATTGGCTATATCCTTATCGTGCTAAATTTTAACTGTGCTACCTGGTCCTTCTTCCCGGAGCACGATTTTCGATGATGAGCTAAGCTTACGTCGATCTTCCTCATCATATCATTTTGCCTTGAACCACAAGCTTGGTTTCGAGTTTGTGCCGTACCCGAGGTTCCAATAATCTTTCGCTTCATCATTCCTTTGACTTGATGTCATCGCTGATCGATTACATCTTCAGGTAATCTCTCGACAAATGTGTTGTGGTCATCATCAACATTTTGAATCCTTCCAAGATACCAATCGAATTTATGATGACAAGTACCACCCTTGTTCCTTGGTAATTTGAGTTACCATCGACAACATCCTTGCCTTCCCTCCAACACAAACTTGTTCGTGTTTT
The DNA here is from genome assembly GCF_018294505.1 of Triticum aestivum. Taxonomy (NCBI): domain Eukaryota; kingdom Viridiplantae; phylum Streptophyta; class Magnoliopsida; order Poales; family Poaceae; genus Triticum; species Triticum aestivum. Next base: position 341,772,825 of record NC_057796.1, read on the forward strand.
TTTATTACACCTTGGGTTCCTTGCCATCCAGCTTATGCTGTGTTATACCTTGGAGTACTACCATCTGTTATGTCGAGAATGTCATGGGAATGCCCCACCTCTTAAGAATTCTTGGAATAGTGATACTTCTCACCATCACCATTCTTTCTTGGTCCCTGTGTTCCAACCGGAATACCAATAAGTGAACTCTGTTGTGAGAATTTATTATCTCTAGCAACCATATTGCTTCGAAGTTAATGGACAATAATTCCAATTTAGTGTGTTGGTTGCTAAATCGTCATTCCGACATTGGCTGTGCAACCCAACCCATATTTCGAGTGCACCTTTCATCAAATGTTTAACCGAGGATGTTTTCCTCGAACATACATCATTATGTCATTGATCTGACAAATGTTAACTCCTTGATCACATAATTGTGGAAATCCATCTTTTTGGGAATTCTCGACGAATTGTCGCTGAGTTCATCAGCCATCTCCTCATCCTCTCCATGGTTTACTGATGAACTCTTGTTTTCGGAACTCGCTTCCATAGTTCATTTCCCGAGAATCTTACGATGTCTTCTCGTCAATTTGTGTCGCACCCTTTTCTTCTCAGGCATCCAGAGTCTGAGGTATCCTGACTCATACCGAATCTGAACCTCGGTCTGATATGATGGTTGGAATATATTTCCAAGAGTTACAACATTGGTCTTTAACCCGATAAGGTGATGTCATGCCTAGCACACCTGGCCAGAGGACCTATTGTTATAGTTTCCATTTTAGCAAGGTTAGCCATTCTTCCATGAGGAAATTATAAGACTTATTCTACAAGTTGTTCCTGATGGATCCTTCATGCATCTGAATTTTGACCTTTGCTTGAAGACCATGTCAATGCTATCTCGAAGCATGTCTGTGGTACTCTGATCACGATAAGAACATTTGAAGCACCATGCCAAATTTTCTTTATCGATTATTCAAACACTGTTGTTCGGGTAATGTCATGAACTTCCTCTCCCCTTACCTAAATGGTTTTCTACTTTGTATCCCGGCATGGATATCATGCCCTGTTTGTCCTTGAGAAGGAATACCCCTGAAATATGTGTTTAAACACATTTTCCTTTCCACTGTTCTGTTTAATCTGATATTCATATTTTCCTTTCCATTGTTTGGTTTAACCTTTCTTGGGATATATATGATCTAAGCAGTAATATTCTGCTGCTCATGTAAACACCTCGGTGTACAACTCTGTTAGTAAGACCCTGATACTATTGTTGATGACATTCCGGTAACCACCGATGGACGAGAACTCTGCCTATTGGTCCGCCTCGTTCAACGAGCAGGAAAATGGTTCTCTTCGTCCCTCGCCCTTGGTACCGACGTTGTTGCCGACATAACTGACAGGTTGTTCTCTGATGTGCCTTGCTATCATAACCGTGCAAGAGGTCACCGCTCTTTCTACTTTGAACCCACATGGTGGGCCCATAACCCATAGTTCCACAGGATCGAAACCCGACTCTCCTGTACCCCCCCCCCCGTTCCCAAGGTTGTTCCTTGCACGTATCCTTGGATGTAATTCACGAGCCACCTCCCGAGAGATCATCAATTCTGGTATCGGACACAATAATTACTCCCATTGCTTTGAACCCCTTTCAGGCCCTGTTTCAGGCATCGAACGATTGCCTGCCCGCTCTAAATTTCCCATAATACCTCCTCACTTTGCTCTCGATAATGTATTAAGTTTCAATTCGAGAGTTACTTTCCGCCACCTTCCCTGATGTTATCTACTAGATAAGCAAACATTGTAGCGGTCCGTTCTTCCGGAATACCCCCTTTATTCTTCCATAAGTACGATGGAATTCCCGAAGAAAAGATGCCGACTTCATCATGATGGCTGGAAGCAGAGTAATGAAGACGTCAATGTAATGGATCGACCTGTTCGAGAAAAGCAACCAAGACCGAGAAGATCCGTTAGATTTTTCGTAACCCAATCCCTTCCCCCTTACTCCCCTCCTAAATCTCGGGACGAGATTTCTTGTAGTGGAGGAGAATTGTGACGCCCGGATAATTAGGCTACAGTAAAACTCTCCTAATGATGCCATGTCATCTGTGTTTACTGTTGCTAAACTCTCATTAGTTCAAAACCCATTCAAAAGTCAAATTCAAAATATGTCAAACAACAAAAGTTTTCAAAAGTTGAAACAAAAATGTTCGGGCAGTGCCAAAAATGGCATAGGTAATTATGGTGTAGAAGACACAATTTTATAAAATACGTAAATGCCCTAAATTAAATAAAACAGAAAAGGAAAATAAATAAAAGAAAAGAAAATACAAAAGCAGAAGACAAAAAAAGAAGAGAAAAGGACCCCCTTGGACCAGACGACCCAGCTCGCAGCCAGGCCGGCCACCTGGCCCATCCGGCCGACCCAGCCCGTTCCCCCGGTCGCTCTCTCCCCTTCCCTGTTCCCTCGACCAGGGTCGGAACAGGGGCGTGTCCCCGCCGGACCCCCTCGCCAGCGTCGAGGAGGGGATAAGATCGCCACGCCCTCGCCTCCTTGATCCCATCTCCCACTCGCCCCCGCTCTCCCCTCGGTCCCTGCGCCTCTCCCTCTCCCCTCAGATCCATCCCACCGCATCCGAGCGCCGCCATGGCCTCGCCGCCATAGAACTCGTGGCCACCGCGACCTCCGCACCTCTCCGACGTGTCCGCTCGCTCCACCTCCCTCGACTACGCCTCCCCGATGAGCCGCAGTACGCCGGGCGCCCACGAACGCTGCCCCGGCCTCGTCTTCTTCCTCGGATCCCCGGCGCGTCTTCGACGAGCGCCGTCAACTCTCCTGCTACTAAACTCCCAAGGGCCATCTTGCGTGCCGCACGGTGAGCTCGCCCATCTCCGTTAGCTCCCTCGCGCACCGTAGCTGCCTTGTCGCCGTTGCCTGGAGCACGTCGCCGCGGATCGCCTCGCCGCCGTGGCCATGCTCTCCGTCTTGCTCGCGTGAGCACGGCATTGTGTTGCTGGTGCTTCCAGGAACCCAACGCGCACGCGCACACGCCTTCCCGTGCCCCCTAGCGCTGGATCCACTGACGCCCGAACTCCGGCGTCCGCTCCGCCGCTCGCCACCGCTGTCTCCGGCTGTTTCCGGCCAAGCCCCCTCCACCGTTTGACGCGCCTCGACGCGCTCGTCTGTTCGGTCCCAAACACGCCTCGTTCGAACGCCCCGTAGTGCAATCCCCGTCCGTGCACGAACTGCCGTCCGCCGCGCTCATTGCTGGCGACCATTCCGGCCACCCCCACCGTCGTGCTCCCCTCCATCGGACGCGGCGCGAAGAGGCCATTCCAGAGAGCCTGCCCGCGCCCGATTTGGTGCCCTGTAGGCGAATCCCAACGCTCGCCGGCGTTCGGCCGCTGCGCGCGAGCTCGCCGGAGCTACTCCGGCGGCTCTGCTGAGCTGGCACACAGGGGCCCACCCCCTGGGTCACTGCCTGTGGGCCTAGGGGCCCCAACTGGCCACGTTAACCGAAGTCAACTGCGCTGATGTGGCAGGTACTGCCACTGACATGCGGGCCCGCGTCATTTAAAACATTTTTGTAAATAAATAAAATGCTAATTATTTCATTAATTAATTTAATTAACTAAATAGTCACTGACTACTGGGCCCCACCCACTAATTAACCCATTTAGTTAGTCTAAACCCCCTGTTATTGCCCCAGACAATGACATGTAGGTCCCACTGGACCCACCTGTCCGGTTTGACTGGTCAACCGACCAGTTGACCTGCTGACATCACTCTGATGTCATGCCTGCGTCATCATTCACTGTTCTGGATAATGTTGGATTTAAATAAATAATTAAAATCAGAAAATGATTAAATCTTTAGAAAATCATATAAAATAATCCGTAACTCGGATGAAAATACTTTCTACATGAAAGTTGCTCAGAACGACGAGACGAATCCGGATACGCAGCCTGTTCGTCCGCCACACATCCCTAACATATCGAACTCGCAACTTTCCCCCCTCCGGTTCATCTGTCCGAAAACGTGAAACACTGGGAATACTTTCCCGGATGTTTCCCCCCTTCGCCGGTATCACCTACTACTGCGTTTGGGCACACCTAGCATCACGCTTTGTCATGTCATGCATCGTTATGCATCTGTTTGCATTGTATTCATTGTTTCTTCCCCCTCTTCTCTCCGGTAGACTACGAGACCGACGCTGCTGCTGGTGCCCCGACCGACTACGCTGTTGACGACCCCTCCTTCTTGCCAGAGCAATCAGGCAAGCCCCCCCCTTGATCACCAGATATCGCCTATTCTTCTCTATACTGCTTGCATTAGAGTAGTGTAGCATGTTACTGCTTTCCGATTAATCCTATTCTGATGCATAGCCTGTCTTTGCTACTACTGTTGTTACCTTTACCTGCAATCCTACATGCTTAGTATAGGATGCTAGTATTCCATCTGTGGCCCTACCTTCTTGTCCGTCTGCTGTGCTATACTACTGGGCCGTGATCACTTCGGGAGGTGATCACGGGTATATACTATATACTTTATACATGATACATGTGGTGACTAAAGTCGGGTCGGCTCGAGGAGTACCCGCGAGTGATTCACGGATTGGGGGCTGAAAGGACCTTTGTCCCGACGGCCCTCTGGGTGGATCTTTGTGGCGGAGCGACAGGGCAGGTTGAGACTACCTAGGTGAGAGGTGGGCCTGGCCCTGGTCGGCGTCCGCGATTACTTCAAAATAACACGCTTAACGAGTTCTTGGTATTTGATCTGAGTCTGGCCATTTGGTCTATACGCACTAACCAACTACGTGGGAAAGATATGGGCACTCGACGTCGTGGTATCAGCCGAAGCCTTCGTGACGTCAGCGACTGAGCGGCGCGCGCCAGATTGGACCGCGTAACGTGACTTCCTTTGTAATGGAGGTTGCTAGGTCTGCTTCCGGCCGCCCACGCAACGTGCAGGTGTGCAATGGGCGATGGGCCCAGACCCCTGCGCGCTTAGGATTAGACCGGCGTGCTGACCTCTCTGTTGTGCCTAGGTAGGGCTGCGACGTGTTGATCTTCCGAGGCCGGGCATGACCCAGGAAAGTGTGTCCGGCCAAATGGGATCAAGCGTGTTGGGTTATGTGGTGCACCCCTGCAGGGAAGTTTATCTATTCGAATAGCCGTGATCTTCGGTAACAGGACGACTTGGAGTTGTACCTTGACCTTATGACAACTAGAACCGGATACTTAATAAAACACACCCTTCCAAGTGCCAGATACAACCCGGTGATCGCTCTCTAACAGGGCGACGAGGAGGGGATCGCCGGGTAGGATTATGCTATGCGATGCTACTTGGTGAACTTACCATCTAGTCTGTCCTATATGCTGCAAGATGGAGGTGGCCAGAAGCGTAGTCTTCGACAGGAATAGCTATCCCCTCTTATTCTGGCATTCTGCAGTTCAGTCCACCGATATGGCCCTTTACACATATACCCATGCATATGTAGTGTAGCTCCTTGCTTGCGAGTACTTTGGATGAGTACTCACGGTTGCTTTTCTCCCTCTTTCCCCCTTTCCTTTCTACCTGGTTGTCGCAACCAGATGTTGGAGCCCAGGAGCTGGACGCCACCGTCGATGACGACTCCTGCTACACCGGAGGTGCCTACTACTACGTGCAGCCCGCTGACGACGGCCAGGAGTAGTTAGGAGGATCCCAGGCAGGAGGCATGCGCCTCTTTCGATCTGTATCCCAGTTTGTGCTAGCCTTCTTAAGGAAAACTTGTTTAACTTATGTATGTACTCAGGTATTGTTGCTTCCGCTGACTCGTCTGTGATCGAGCACTTGTATTCGAGCCCTCGAGGCCCCTGGCTTGTATTATGATGCTTGTATGACTTATTTATGTTTTAGAGTTGTGTTGTGATATCTTCCCGTGAGTCCCTGATCTTGATCGTACACGTTTGCGTGCATGATTAGTGTACGATTGAATCGGGGGCGTCACAGCATCAATTTCTATGCTAGGCTGAAGCTTCTGTCACCCTTGCCCTCCAATACATAGTCCTACCAACATACAACTAACCCTATGGTGTGATCCTCATCTATGATGGGCACCAACGGGCAGCAACATAACCACAAGCAAATTAAATCAATCATAGCAATTCATCAAACGAAAATCTACTCAGACATCATAGGATGGCAACACATCATTGGATAATAATATGAAGCATAAAGCACCATGTTCAAGTAGAGGGTACAGCGGGTTGCGGGAGAGTGGACCGCTGTAGATAGAGGGGGGAAGGTGATGAAGATGTTGGTGAAGATGATGGAGGTGTTGGTGTAGATCACGGTGATGATGATGGCCCCCGGCGGCGTTCCGGTGCCACCGGAAGTGAGGGGGAGAGAGCCCCCCTCCTTCTTATTCTTCCTTGACCTTCTCCCTAGATGGGAGAAGGGTTTCCCCTCTGGTCCATGGTCTCCATGGCATGGGAGGGGCGAGAGCCCCTTCGAGATTGGATCTGTCTCTCTGTCTCTCTCTATTTCTGCGTTCTCCTCCGCTGCCCTTTCACCGTTTCGGGTATATATGGAGATCCGTAACTCCGATTGGACTGAAACCTTCACCATGAGTTTTTACCAAAAATTAGCTTTCTTGCGGCCGAAGAAGGGCATCAACCGCCTTACGGGTGGACCACGAGGGTCAGGGGCGCGCCCCCTACCTCGTGCCTACCTCAGACATCGTTTCGCGTTGATCTTTCTCCCAGATTTTCCAAATATTCCAAAAAGAAGCTCCATCCGTTTTTATCCCGTTTGGACTCCGTTTGATATGTATATTCTGCAAAACCAAAAACATGCAACCGACAGGAACTGGCACTGGGCACTGGATCAATATGTTAGTCCCAAAAATAGTATAAAAAGTTGCCAAAAAGTATATGAAAGTTGAATAATATTGGCATGGAACAATCAAAAATTATAGATACGACGGAGACGTATCAGCATCCCCAAGCTTAATTCCTGCTCGTCCTCGAGTAGGTAAATGATAAAAAAGATAATTTCTGATGTGGAATGCTACCTAGCATAGTCTTGATCATATGTCTAATCATGGCATGAATATTAAGACACGAGTGATTCAAAGCAATAGTCTATCATTTGACATAAAAACAATAATACTTCAAGCCTACTAATAAAGCAATCATGTCTTTTCAAAATAACAAGGCCAAAGGAAGTTATCCCTACAAAATCATATAGTCTGGCTATGCTCCATCTTCACCACACAAAATATTCACATCATGCACAACCCCGATGACAATCGAGCAATTGGTTCATACTTTTTAACGCACTTCAGCATTTTCAACCCTCACGCAATACATGAGCTCAATACATGGATATAGCACTATGGGTGGAATAGATTATGATGATGGGGGTTATGTGGAGATGACAAAAAAGGAGAAAGTCTCACATTGACGCGGCTAATCAACAGGCTATGGAGATGCCCATCAATTGATGTCAATGTGAGGAGTAGGGATTGCCATGCAACGCATGCACTAGAGCTATAAGTATATGAAAGCTCAAACTGAAACTAAGTGGGTGTGCATCCAACTTGCCTGCTCATGAAGACCTAGGGCATTTGAGGAAGCCCATCGTTGGAATATACAAGCCAAGTTCTATAATGAAAATTCCCACTAGTATATGAAAGTGATAACTCAAGAGACTCTCTATATATGAAGAACATGGTGCTACTCTGAAGCACAAGTGTGGTTAAAGGATAGTAACATTGCCCCTTTTTCTTTCTTTTTTCCTTTTTTTTGCGGGCTTCTTTGGCCCCCTTTTTTTATTTAGGCTTCTTTGTCCTCTCTTTTTTTTGATGGGGCAATGCTCTAATAATGATGATCGTCACACTTTTATTTACTTACAACTCGATATTACAACTCGATACTAGAACAAAGATATGACTCTATATGAATGCCTTCGGCGGTGTACCGGGATGTGCAATGATCTAGCGTAGCAATGACATCAAAAAACGGTCAAGCCATGAAAACATCATGCTACCTATCTTACGATCATGCAAAGCAATATGACAATAAATGCTCAAGTCGTGTATATGATGATGATGGAAGTTGCATGGCAATATATCTCGGAATGGCTATGGAAATGCCATGATAGGTAGGTATGGTGGCTGTTTTGAGGAAGATATAATGAGGCTTATGTGTGATAGAGCGTATCGTATCATGGGGTTTGGATGCACCGGCGAAGTTTGCACCAACTCTCGAGGTGAGAAAGGGCAATGCACGGTACCGAAGAGGCTAGCAATGATGGAAGGGTGAGAGTGCGTATAATCCATGGACTCACATTAGTCATAAAGAACTCATATACTTATTGCAAAAGTTTATTAGCCCTCGAAGCAAAGTACTACTGCGCATGCCCCTAGGGGGATAGATTGGTAGGAAAAGACCATCGCTCGTCCCCGACCGCCACTCATAAGGAAGACAATCAACAAATACCTCATGCTCCGACTTCGTTACATAACGGTTCACCATACGTGCATGCTACGGGAATCACAAACCTCAGCACAAGTATTTCTACAGTCCACAACCACCCACTAGCATGACTCTAATATCACCATCTTTATATCGCAAAACTATTGCAAGGAATCAAGCATATCATATTCACCGATCCACAAGTTTTATGTAGGATTTTATGACTAACCATGTGAATGACCAGTTCCTGTCATCTCTCTAAATTGATATAAGTGAAGCAAGAGAGTTTAATTCTTTCTACAAAAGATATACCCATGCTCTAACAAATATAAGTGAAGAAAAAGAGCGTTCTACAAATGACGGTTGTCTAAGTGAAGAGAAACAGGCAATCCAAACTTCAAATGATATAAGTGAAGCACATGAAGCATTCTGTAAAGCCAAACTCAAAAGATATAAGTGAAGTGCAAAGAGCATTCTATAAATCAACCAAGGACTTTCTCATACCAGCATGGTGCATAAAAGAAAAATGAAAACTAAATGTAAAAGATGCTCCAAGATTGCACATATCGCATGAACGAAACGAATCCGAAAACATACCGATACTTGTTGAAGAAAGAGGGGATGCCTTCCGGGGCATCCCCAAGCTTAGACGCTTGAGTCTCCTTGAATATTTACTTGGGGTGACTTGGGAATCCCAAAGCTTGAGCTCTTGCCTCTCTTCCTTCTTCTCACATCGAGACCTTCTCGATCATCGAACACTTCATCCACACAAAACTTCAACAGAAAACCCGGTAAGATCCGTTAGTATAATAAAGCAAATCACTACTCTAAGTACTGTTGCAAACCAATTCATATTTTGTTTTTGCATTACGTCTACTGTAATATAGCTTTTCCATGGCGTAATCCACTGATATAAATTGATAGTTTCATCAAAACAAGCAAACTATGCGTCAAAAACAGAATCTGTCTAAAACAGAACAGTCTGTAACAATCTGAACATTCACCATACTTATGATACTTGAAAAATTATGCCAAAATTAGGAAAATTAAAAATTTGTATAGCAAGACAGTGAAAAAAGAATCAGAACCATTTGACGTTCCAGTAAAAAATTAAAAATCGCGCACTACAGCCAAAGTTTCTGTCCTGCACCGCACAAACCGACAAGCATCGTAAACATCCTAAAGGCAAACCTTGGCACATTATTTTTATTTCTAAACTTTATAAAAGCACTCAACACAAATAAATGACTCTCTAAAACTTCCGGGTTGTCTCCCTGGCAGCGCTTTCTTTAAAGCCATTAAGCTAGGCATATAGTGCTCAAGTAGTGAATCCACCCGGATCCCAAGGTATATCAAAGCCAATTTTAATTAGCAGTGATTTGTCATTTAGTAGTGAGCACAAAGCAACATATATCAAGCAATGACGAAGTCTAACTCTCTTCCTATGCATCGACATGTCATAAAAGAACAATTCATGCACACAAAGTAAAGGCCAATGCATAGTATAAGCAGTTTCTTGCAATTTTTTCATGCTGGAAACATAGAGAGGTGGAGATATAGTTCCTCTCTCATAATAATTGCAAGTAGGAGCAGCAAGCACATGCATATCACATTTAAAATCATCATGTGCAATGGTAAAAGGCAACCCATCAATATAATCCTTAATAAGAGCAAACTTCTCCGATATAGTGTAGTTTGGAGAATTCAAAAAGATAATAGGACTATCATGTGTGGGTGCAATAGCAACAATTTCATGTTTAACATAAGGAACTATAGCAAGTTTATCTCCATAAGCATAATTCATATGGGCATCTTGGCCACAAGCATAGCAAGCATCATCAAAAAGGGATATTTCAAGAGAATCAACAGGATCATAACAGTCATCATAGCAATCATCCTTCGGTAAGCACAAAGGGAAATTAAACAATGTATGAGTTGAAGAGTTACTCTCATTAGAAGGTGGGCACGGGTAGCTAATCCGCTCTTCCTCCTTTTGTTCTTCGCTCTCCTCATCATCTTTTTCATCCAATGAGCTCACAGTTTCATCAATTTCTTCTTCCATAGACTCCTGTAAAATATTAGTCTCTTCTTGGACAGCGGAGTAGTCCTCAATATATGGTTGAACATAGGCATTAGAAGCATAATTATCATAGCAATATTTAAGTATGGCAAAATTTTCAGATTTGTAAAGAGTAGCATCATACTTTTCAATCAAAGAAGCAATTTCGTAAGCACCCTTAAAAGCAACAAATTCTTCAATTTGTTGAACATCATAGTAATTATAAACACCCTTAGCATACGAAGATACGATTCCATTATCACTAAACTCACATTGGTAGGGAAGGTGTTTCTTAGGGTTTTCAGAACAACAAGTAAAATCATATATTTCACATAAATTCCAAGCATAGCATTGCAAACGATGAATTTGACCCAATAGAATTTTCCCTTTTTCAGATATTCGGTGTCGCACATAACAAGCATGCTCATCTAAAGATTTGCCCTCAACTAAGCTATTTGGGGTTTCAGCACGAGCACATAGGGATCGAAGATGATCCAAGTAATAAGCTTCAGGAGTGTGATAGATTTTGAGTGGTTCTTCAACCATTGGTTCAGTAGGTACAACTAAGTTTTTTTGGTATTTTGCATTTCCTACCCATAACTAAAGATAGAAAACAACGAAGAATAGCAAATATAAATTACTTAGTGATAAAGCAAACAAGCACACACGAGAATATTCACCCCACGCTATTGCTCCCCGGCAACGGCGCCAGAAAAAGGTCTTGATAACCCACAAGTATAGGGGATCAATTGTAGCCTCTTTCGATAAGTAAGAGTGTCAATCCCAACGAGGAGCTAAAGGTAGAACAAATATTCCCTCAAGTTCTACCGACCACCAATACAACTCTACGCACACTTGACGTTCGCTTTACATAAAAAGTATGAAACTAGAAGTACTTTGTAGGTGTTTTTGGATAGGGTTGCAAGATAATAAAGAGCGCAAAAATAAAAAGTAGGGGCTGTTTAGTTAAAGACACAACTAAAGTAAATATAGCGAGTGTGGAAAAGTGGTGGTAGGAGTTGCGAAATTGTCCCTTAAGCAATTGACTACTTTACTAGACCGATAGCAAGTATTACGTGGGAGAGGCCACTGCTAGCATGTCATCCCCTACTTGGAATTCTATGCACTTATGATTGGAACTATTAGCAAGCATCCGCAACTACTAACGTTCATTAAGGTAAAACCCAACCATAGCATTAAGATATATTGGTCCCCCGTCAATCCCATATGCATCAATTTCTATGCTAGGCTGAAGCTTCTGTCACCCTTGCCCTCCAATACATAGTCTTATCAACATACAACTAACCCTATGGTGTGATCCACGCGCGCGCTCATATGATGGGCACCAAAGGACAGCAACATAACCACAAGAAAATTAAATCAATCATAGCAATTCATCAACCACCAATAGGACAACGAAAATCTACTCAGACATCATAGGATGGCAACACATCATTGCATAATAATATGAAGCATAAAACACCATGTTCAAGTAGAGGGTACATCGGGTTGTGGGAGAGTGGACCGCTGTAGATAGAGGGGGGAAGGTGATGAAGATGTTGGTGAAGATGATGGAGGTGTTGGTGTAGATCGCGGTGATGATGATGGCCCCCGGCGGTGTTCCGGCGCCACCGGAAGCGAGGGGGAGAGAGCCCCCCTCCTTCTTCTTCTTCCTTGACCTTCTCCCTAGATGGGATAAGGGTTTCCCCTCTGGTTCATGGTCTCCATGGCGTGGGAGGGGCGAGAGCCCCTCCGAGATTGGATCTGTCTCTCTGTCTCTCTCTGTTTCTGCGTTCTCCTCCGCTGCTCTTTCACCGTTTCGGGTATATATGGAGATCTGTAACTCCAATTGGACTGAAACCTTCGCCGCGATTTTTTACCAAAAATTAGCTTTCTTGCGGCCGAAGAAGGGCATCAACCACCTTACGGGTGGACCACGAGGGTCAGGGGCGCGCCCAGGGGGTGGGGCGCGCCCCCCTACCTCGTGCCCACCTCGGACACCGTTTCACGTTGATCTTTCTCCCAGATTTTCCAAATATTCCAAAAATAAGCTCCGTCCGTTTTTATCCCGTTTGGACTCCGTTTGATATGGATATTCTACGAAACCAAAAACCTGCAACAGACAGGAACTGGCACTGGTCACTGATCAATATGTTAGTCCCAAAAATAGTATAAAAAGTTGCCAAAAGTATATGAAAGTTGAATAATATTGGCATGGAATAATAAAAAATTATAGATACGACGGAGATGTATCAGGCGATGAGACGGCCGTCTACTTCGATGGTGAGTCGTCCACTGGTGAGACGGATTCGTTATACCGATTGCAAGATGGCGGGCTTGGGGGCTGTTCCAATGGCAGCAGTATTCCGGACCCCTTTGAGCCGCCGAGCAGAGTAGGGATCTTCATGGCTGGCACTCAGCCCGGTCAAAACTCTACGGCTGCGGCAGCAATAATTTCCGGGTCAGGAGCGGCCGGGGCAGGAGGCCCTGTGCGCCCGCCGGCTCAGGTGTTGATTGATCTCATGGACAAGTTAACAACCCTGTTAACCACCACAGTTATTCCGGCGAGTCAAGCTGAGCATGATGCAGAGGTAGCACAGGTACATGAGGAGATAGCCCGAGCCAAAGAAGCCCTAGCAGCTGAGGCACTAGATTGGCCGCGGAGCGGGCGGCTTTGGATGCTCGGGCTCAACAGATCTAGTCAGAGGCTTTCCAGCTTACAATGAGCCTGAATGCATCTAACGAGGGGATGAGGAGGAGGCACCAAAAGGCTCAATCCCGTTTGCCTCCGGTCTATTATCCTCGAAATCTCTTCTGCACGCCTGGAGCCGGCCCTAGTAACCCGCCGGAGGCAAACCAGCTTGTAACATCCGGGGCAGGGGGACCGGTTCAGCCCCGGGTGGTGGAACCTCCTCACGTGAATACGGCCCCGCCTCGCTACGTACCAACACCACCGGGTCATTTTTCCAACCCCTTGGATGGCGACTCTCCAACAGCAGTTGAGACGCGAAGAGTTAGAGAACTTCTTCAGACGGCTCTGGCTCAGCAGGAGGCTTATTCCTATAGTCGAGACAGGATTCATTCGACTCCTCGCCCAAGGTGGAGCCCAAGTTACAGTAGACATATGGATTCAGAGGCCTTATCAAGCAATGCCCAGCGTCGTAACCAGCCAGGTGGGCATAATCCGGTACAAGACAGGATACGTCGAGAAGATAAGTGGGCGGCTCAGCAGGCGGCTTAGCAGGCGGCTCACCAAACCTTCCCGGATTATCCAATGACTTCTGTTGTGGCAGGAGTGGCCACCAGAACCGGCAGCGTTCCTTGTTTGGTGCCGGCTTTGCGTAATGAGCGTTTGCCCAAGGATTTCAAGGGACCCCGAAAGGTGCCAAATTATACAGCTGATTTACAGCCCGGGACGTGGATTGAAAGTTATGAGATGGCCATGGAGCTGTTGGAGGTCAGCGATGCGGCGATGGCCAAGTACTTCACCATGATGTTGGACGGAACGGCCCGCACTTGGTTGAAGGGGCTGCCGCCTAATTCCATTGGTTCATGGGCAGAGTTAAAAGCCCGGTTTATCCAGAACTTCAAAGACACCTGCAAGCAGCCCATGTCAATTGTGGACTTAACTAATTGCGAGCAAGAGGAAGGTGAGTCCACCACTCATTGGGCACGTTGGGTCAAGGAGATAATACATTCGTCTGACAAGATGGATGCCAGCTCTGCAGTCTTAATGTTGGAGAAAAATTGCCGATTTGAACCTCTGAAACAGAAGCTGGGGCACCTCAAGCGTGATTGTAATGACATGGGCCAGCTGATGGCGGCTCTGGTCAAATACGCCGATTCTGATAGTACCAAGGATCCCGCGTCTGATGAAGAGAAGACAGGGAAGGGAAAGAAGAACGGCAACGGAAAGGGTCAGCAGCATAACCCGGCGAATCAAGGAGGCAGTAAGCGTAAGGCCGACGGTAACCCGAAGTTTGTGGCTAACACCAATTCACAAGGTAACAATCAACGACGCAAGGGGAGGCCGCCCCCTCGGTCCGGCGGGTCAGGTCCTACTCTTGAGCAACTGCTCAACGAACCCTGTCCAAGACACGGCACTCGGGAAAGGCCAGCCACTCACCTGTGGAAGGATTGCGCGATCATTAAGGCTTTCAAGAATTCCAACATGTTCGATGGCAACCATGGGTCTGGTGGCGGCTCAGGTGGAGGCGGTTTTCATGGCTCGGGTGGCGACTCAAATTCCGGCTTTCAGGGAAATCAAGGTGGTTATAATCAGAAGTCTGGTCAGGGAGGTCAGCAGCAGCAATCGGGTTATCAGAGCAATCCAAAGCAGCTGAATAGTGGACAGTATCATGTGTTCACCACTAGCTTGTGCAAACAAGACCAGAAGCTTCATAAAAGGGCTGTGAACATTGTTGAGCCGGCAGTTCCCCATTATTTAAGGTGGTCAGAGCAGCCTATTGTGTGGAGCAGGGAAGATCACCCTCCCCGGGTTGACAATCCGGGTCAGTTAGCCTTGGTGGTAGCACCTCAGGTTGGTGGATATAAATACACTAAAGTACTCATGGATGGAGGTAGCAGCATCAACGTCCTCTATTATGAGACCTTTCGACGTATGGGGTTGACTGACAAAAATTTAAATACATCCAACACTATTTTCCATGGAGTGGTGCCCGGTAAGTCGGCATACCCAGTTGGTAAGATTGAACTGGAGGTAGCCTTTGGAGATGAGCATGATTCTAGGGCTGAGAAATTAACCTTTGAAGTGGCTAAGATCAAGAGCCCACATCACACTCTGTTTGGACGGCCGGCTTACGCCAAGTTCATGGCGCGGCCGTGTTATGTTTACTTGCAGCTCAAGATGCTGGGTCACAAGGGCACCATTACTGTGCATGGTAGTCGGAAGATGGCCCTGGAATGTGAGGAGGGTGATGCTGCTTATGCCGAATGTGAAGTTTTATAAGGACAACATTGACCCGGCGGACATGACATCTCTGAAGAAGCCAACCACAGAGCATGACCCGGTGATGAAATTTAAGTCGGCTGATGACACCAAGCTTGTTGATTTTATTCCAGGCAACTCATCTAAGCAATTCAGTATCAGTGCCAATCTGGATCCTAAATAGGAAAGCGCACTCATCGAGTTCATCCGTGAGAACCGGGACATCTTTGCATGGAAACCTTCTGACATGCCGGGTGTACCGAGAGAACTCGCTGAGCACACTCTTAATATTGATCTAAAGTTCAAGCCGGTCAGGCAGTTTCTTCGGCGATTTAACGAAGAGAGACGGAAAGCTATCGGTGAGGAGGTGGCCCGGCTCTTAGCGGCCGGGTTTATTGTTGAAGTTTTTCACCCAGAGTGGTTGGCTAACCCGGTGCTTATACTTAAAAAGAACGGCACCTGGCGGATGTGTGTGGATTACACGGACTTAAATAAGGCTTGTCCGGCTGATCCTTTTGCTCTTCCCCGTATTGATCAAATTATTGATGCTACGGCAGGTTGTTAGCGTTTGAGCTTCTTGGATGCTTACTCTGGTTATCATCAGATCAAAATGGCAATTAAGGACTAGGAGAAGATGACTTTCATCACTCTGTTTGGAGCCTTCTGTTATGTATCTATGCCATTTGGGCTCAAGAGTGCCCAGGTGACTTATCAGCGATGTGTACAGAACTGTCTCCACAATCAGATTGGGCACAATGTTCATGCTTATGTGGATGATATTGTGGTGAAATCCAGAGAGAAGGAAACCTTGATAGATGATCTGAAGGAAACCTTTGATAATCTCCGGGTCTACAAAATGATGCTTAACCCGGCCAAATGTGTGTTTGGCGTGCCAGCAGGCAAGCTTTTGGGTTTTCTGGTCTCTAACAGAGGCATTGAAGCTAATCCGGAGAAGATCAAGGCAATCACCTCTTTGGCTAAGCCGGCGTGCATCAATGATGTTCAGCGACTGGTGGGTCGTATCGCTGCTTTAAGCCGGTTCATAAGCCGGTTAGGTGAGAAGGCCATACCGCTGTATCAGATGATGAAGAAAACAAACAATTTTGTGTGGAGTGATGCTGCTAATGCTGCCTTTGAAGATTTAAAGAGACAGTTATCTGAGGTGTCTGGAGTGATGCTGCTAATGCTGCCTTTGAAGATTTAAAGAGACAGTTATCTGAGCCGTCGGTCCTTGCGGCTCCCATTGATAAAGAGCCGCTATTGTTGTATGTGGCCGCTAACTCGCGTGCTGTCAGTGTTGCAATTGTGGTGGAGCGCAAGGAGGCTGGCAAGGAGCATCCGGTTCAACGGCCGGTTTACTACATCAGTGAGGTGCTTATTGAGTCTAAGCAAAGATATCCACATTGAGCTTGGGACTCATGGTTTGAAGCATGTGCCACGCACTGCTATTAAGTCTCAAGCACTGGTGGACTTCATCAACGATTGGACAGAACTACAGACGCCTGAGGAAAAGCCGGATAACACATATTGGACTATTCACTTTGATGGATCCAGGCAATTGGAGGGCTCGGGGGCTGGAGTTGTTTTAGCTTCCCCTCGAGGTGACAAATTTTGTTATGTGCTCCGGTTGATGTTTCTTTGTACTAACAATGCAGCTGAGTATGAGGCCTTGCTCCATGGTCTTCGGATGGCTAAGGAGATGAACTTAAGCCGGGTAAGGTGCTTGGGTGACTCAGATTTGGTGGCTCAACAGGTGTCAGACAAGTGGGATTCTAAGGATCCTCTCATGGTGGCTTATCGCCGTGAAGTTGTTGCTGTAGCTGGGCACTTCAAGGGTTATCAGGTGGAGCACATCGATCGAAGGAAGAATGAGGCAGCTGATGCTTTAAGCCGGCTGGGATCTCAGCGTAAGCCGGTGCCACCTAACACCTTTTTGGATGTTTTGCATAACCCTTCTGTCAAGTTGCCCACAGAGGAAGACTTAGCTGTTCCATATCCAGAAGCGCAGTTGGTGGCGGCTCTTCACGTCATCCCAGATTGGACAGTGCCATATTTGGCTTACATGACCCGGGGCGAGTTGCCTGAGGATGAGACCTTGGCTAGACAAATCGTCCGGCGGTCTAAGTCCATGACAATTGTTCATGGTGAGTTGCATCATCGCAGTGTTACTGGGGCGTTTCAACGTTGTGTGTCACCTGAGGAAGGTCAGGAAATACTTCGTGAGATCCATGAAGGGGATTGTGGTCATCACGTCGGCTCAAAATCTCTTGTGGCCAAAGCTTTCCGTCATGGTTTTTATTGGCTGGCGGCTCATGCTGATGCGGAGGATCTGGTCAGTAAATGTGATGGTTGTCAAAAATTCTCACGACGAGCTCATGTGCCGGCTCAAGAATTAAGGATGATTCCAATTACTTGGCCGTTGGCAGTCTGGGGGCTTGATATGGTTGGGCCTTACAAAAGGTCCAAGGATAAAAAGACACTCCTTCTGGTGGCGGTTGATAAATTTACAAAGTGGGTTGAGAAAGAGCCGGTCAGTAAGTGTGATGCAGCCACGGCGGTTCAGTTCATGAAAAAGGTGATCTTTCATTTTGGTTTTCCACACAGCATCATAACTGACAATGGTACTAATCTGTCCAAAGACGCTATGGAAGAGTTCTGTCAACGAGAACATATCCGGCTCGATGTTTCATCAGTAGCTCATCCTCAATCCAATGGTCAAGCTGAAAGAGCCAATCAAGAGATCTTGAAAGGTATAAAGCCCCGGCTCATGGTCCCTTTACAACGGA
The DNA here is from genome assembly GCF_018294505.1 of Triticum aestivum. Taxonomy (NCBI): domain Eukaryota; kingdom Viridiplantae; phylum Streptophyta; class Magnoliopsida; order Poales; family Poaceae; genus Triticum; species Triticum aestivum. The sequence continues at coordinate 341,791,057 of NC_057796.1, forward strand.
CGCCGGGTTGTTGGGTGGAGGAGTTGCCTTCTGTGATTTGGAGCATCAATACTACACCTAACAGATCTACGGGTTATACGCCTTTCTTCATGGTTTACGGAGCAGAGGCGGTCCTACCAAGTGACATCCGTCATGAGTCGCCCCGAGTGGCGGCTTACGTTGAAGCTGATAATGGACAAGCTCGTCAGGATGCACTTGATTTGTTGGATGAGAAGTGTGATTTAGCAATAGCCCGCTCGGCGATTTACCAACAGGACCTGCGCCGTTATCACAGCCGCCGGGTTAGGTCCAGAACCTTTCAAGAAGGTGACTTAGTGCTCCGACTCATCCAGGATCAGTCTGATATGCACAAGCTATCCCCGCCTTGGGAAGGACCCTTTGTGGTCAGCAAGAACCTGAATAACGGGTCATATTACCTCATCGATGTTCGAGAGCACAAAGACTCACGTAAGTCGGAAGAGGAGACCCGCCGGCCGTGGAATATCGCTCATCTTCGGCCTTACTACACTTGAGCCACCGGCTCTCATGATGTACATATTTTGATGATGTATATATTATGAAAAGTAATAAAGCAGGACCTCTGTCCTTTTCATCCTCAAAACTTTATATGTCTTCATTATTATATTGTTAAAACAACCAACAGGGAGCGGATCATATTTGAATCCGGCTTTCCCTTTGGTACGGCTTATGATCATATTTGAATCTAGCCGTTAAAAATCATGATCACCAGGGGGCTTCCTGTTCAAACATAGGTCGTATTCGAACCAAAGAGAACATAGCTGTCGATACCCTTTTGATTGGCATACTGCCAAACCCGCTAGGGGGCTTCTTGATCGTATCCGAATCATAGCTCAACCCCTTTTGGGTCTGACATGGATCGTATTCGAATCAGCGTCATTAAACAACTTTCAAGGTCATTTGGGGGCTTCCTGTTCAAACATAGGTCATATTCGAACCAAAGAGAACATAGCTGTCGATACCCTCTTGATCGGCAACGCCAAAGCCACTGGGGGCTATATGATCGTATTCGAATCTTAGCTTAACCCCTTTGGTATGGTTTACTGATCGTATTCGAATCAGAAGCCTCAAAATTTTGTCTGTTTGTCGTAAAAGTTTTGCAATCACAATTATTTGACTGTCTTGAGACCTTTTTGATCATATTTGAAAGTGTTTATGGGGTGGCTTCTATTCCACCGGCTTAACCTTGATCAATAAAGTTGTTAGCACATAACAAACATCATATGTGCCGGTTTTTACAGAATTGGGTTCTCACCCTCATTGTTCGGATCACATAAACCGACAGCGTAATCAAAGGATCACAGGTATGTTGTTATGGTTATGTCTCAAAGATATAATTGAGAACTGGCTTCTTTATGATTTTTTGTACGTATTCCGGGTTATATGTAAAATATATGACCCGCCATGCGGTAAGCTGCCAAGGGACTTGTGATTTGTTCTCTATGCAGGACAATTAAAGCAGCTCTTTAAACATAAGGAAAGCAGAGGATCAGCATAATATGGAGGAATATAAGATGGCGGCTTAAACAGTGTTGAGCGCCAGACACGTGCGCGATGGCACGACAAAATTAAGTGTTTTTCTACCCTATTACATGACTCCCCGAGTCCAAATAATGAAGCATTGTTTTTCAGCAAGGCATACATATGGGCCGCCTGATGGATCAAATGTGTTGTTGGCCTGAAGCCTCCGGTTCATCCCTTTCCGCTCCTCCGTCTATTTCCCTGTCCTGGAAGGTTGATGATGACCACTCAATGCCACTCAAAGCTTCAAATTCAGCTTCATCGTCAATTAACTCGGCCGGATCAAATTCAGGGGCGAAGGTATGCTTACGAATTGGAGGGATCAGGCTGATTGCTTCATAATGTGGCGTTGGGATTATCTGATTCTCGGCGTTATAACCCGGTTGGTACTTGGTAAGATCCGTGTCGTTACCGATCAGAGTGGCCACAGGGCGTATTTCCTTCACGCAAGCGGCAAAATTCTTCTGGTCAAATGGGGTGCCGTCCTCCTTCAGGCTTGGATACCCAAGGGCGATGTCGGCGGGTCTAGCTCCGGTAGCCACGCCTTGGCCTGGCTTAACGGCTATGGCTCCAGCTCTTGCAGAAGCTCGTCTTAATTCCTGGAACCGCTGAGGTAGCACGGCAAGCCGTTTTAGTACATCCGCCAGGAGAGTGGGAACTTCATTCGACAAAGCCACGACGGCTAAAGCACGTTGTGACCCGGTGTAGAGTTGTTCCACCAGTGTATAAACCGCCTTCAGCTTTATCAACATGCTTTGGTTAAGATTGGAACTCCTGGGGCCTGCATTACAAAGTCAGGTGAGTTGATGACAATTGAGATACTTGTTGAAAAAGATTTAAAATATCTAACACATGCAGAGTAACTTACCAAAGATTGGTGAGACCATCTGAGATACATGGCATTTTAAACCGGATAACTCGGCGGTTGTTTCTGCAAGAGTCGCCTCCGCTTTCTCAGCCCGGTTGATCAAAGCGATCTTTTCATCAGCCTAGGCCTTCTTCTCTGCTTCAAAGTTCTTTTTCAGTTTCTCTTGTTCAGATACACTGAATTCAAACTTGGAGTTGGCCTTTTGGGTCTCAATCTCCTGAGCTTCCAGGCGATTCTTCAGGTCAAAAATCTCCGATTCAAATTGACTAATGGTGGCCTCTATAAATGCCGGGTTACAGTCAGGATCATCATAATGCAACATTAAGTCTCAAGCACTTTGCAAGCAAAGATACTTGGCACTTGGGGGCTAATGTATGCTGCAGAACTCTATTTACAGTGGCGGTTCATGGAAGTAAGTCCCAAGCACTTTGCAGGCAAAGGTACTTGGCACTTGGGGGCTAATGCATATTGTTGTTCAAGTACTTGATTAAAACATGATAAGGACCGGTTCAAACATGCTCTCTAAGCCGGCCCTTGGGCGCTACAGGATAAGCCGGGTTTCTTACATGTATTACTAAGCTGGTATTAAGTCTACAGCATATTTCATCATAAGCAATAGACTTGGGGGCTGGTATAGTAAGGATAAATAAAGTATAGCAACAAGAGTTATACCTTAGATTTTTGGTGTATCTGTTTCACCATGTTAATTTCCATGTCACGGCTGTTGTGCACTTGATTTATATAACCAGAGACGATTTCTCCAATACTCAGATGAGTATAATCAGTGACATCCAGCTTGGCTTTGCGGCGTTCCAGAAGTTCTTCTTTGGCGGAGCACTTGGCCAGCACGGTGGGTCTCCCCGGCTCAACAAAGTCAGTTTTGATGATTTCGACGTCCGGGTCATCCGCCTTGGCCTGGCTAGGGATCTCCGGGTTCTCAGAACCGTCAATGGCTTGCTCAACAGGCAGATCAGCAGTAGGCGTTGGAATATCGTGGGCTGGTTCAGGCGGCGGCTCATGAGTGGAGGTGTCAGGAGCAGCCGTTCTGAGCTCCGGTTCAGTCAAGATCGGCATTTTTTTTGTTACATCGGGTAAGCCGGAGGAGAGTTCCGCATCTTTACTGGTCCGGGTCTGCCTCCGGCTCTCGTGAATCTGTCGCTTCAAAAGAAATTGAGGATCTTGGTAAGCTAAAGGATGTGAAAATCTTACTTTCCGAGTTACTCTTCGGACTTTCTGTCTCGGCAAAGGCTCGGAGTCGGAGGAAATTATAGTACCTCTTCAATCACTACATGACTCGCTCTTGTATCCTCCTAATGATAATCAGTGTCAATAAGATGGTTAAAAAAGGAGCCTAAGGAGTCAAGAGCTACCTCTGACTCGGAGGTCTCTTCCAAATGAAGCATATCCGAGGCGCTAGGTTTGCTCCCTTTCTTCCGAGCAGCGGCTTTCCTGGCGGCTTTCTTGGTTTTTCTGGCTTTCTTTGCAGCTTCATGGTCATACTTGACCTTCCAAAATTCGTCATCAGCCTGTGAATTACAACAAAGGTTTTGAGTAAAGATGAAATTGTTAAAGTTGAAGGTAAAAATGCTCATGTCAATAGCTTACCGCTGGAGCCGGGTTAGCTTTGCAGAAAGGACTTAAACCCACTTTCCCGCAGTCTATTAGGCTCTCATTCAGAAGGGACTTGGTCATATCATCAACGACGTCCTCAGGTAAGTCGTCAGGGCTGTGCCGTAGATGATCATTCTTTTGGCCTGTGTAATCCCACATTAAGCCGAGGCGGCGACTCAAAGGAATGACCCACCAGGCAAGCCAAACCTGGACAAGATCAATGCCGTTTAGGCCATTCCCCAGAAGAGCTTTGACCTTGCTTATGGTGGGGGCAAGTGTTTGACGTTTTGCCGGACACAGTTTATCTGGCAAGGGGTGAGTTGACTCCAGGCGCAGGGTGCGAAAGCCGGGCAGAGGGTTCTCATTAGCCGGAGAAGTGTCTTGACAATAGAACCATGTCTGGTTCCAATCTTTAGGGTGACTTGGTGGTTCGGCATACGGGAAGAGACAGTCTCTCCGTCGCTGGATTGAGATTCCTCCGAGCTCCAAGCTGGGCCCATTGGCACGTTCGTTTTGACGGTTCAGATAAATAACTCTCTAAAGAGTAGCAAGCTGGGTTCTTCTCCAAGGTACACCTCACAGAACACTTGAAAATTGCAGATATTTGACACGGAATTGGGTCCGATGTCTTGAGGTCGCAGGTCAAAAAAGTGCAAGACGTCTCTGAAATTTTTTGAGACGGGTGGAGTAAAGCCCCGGTTCATGTGATCAGTAAAAGCGACAACTTCCCCGTCTTTGGGTTGAGGTTTTTCTTCTGGCGGATCAGGAGCACGATAGGACATGACCTCCTTCTTCGGCAGATAACCAGTCTTCACAAACTCGTTCAAGGTGTTATCTGTGACGATGGATCTAACCCAGTTGCATGTGAAGGGTGCTTTGGGAGCCTTGGGCGGCATTATGAAGATGGAAGCCTATGACAAAATAAAAATTTCCGGCTCAAATTTAAGTCGGAGAAAATATTTCAATTCATATTCAAGATGGCGGCTTACGAAGGGGCCTAATGACATATGGCTAATTATATCAGATTATTCAAGCCGCCATGGGCATCATAAGCAGTTAAGTTATTTAAACCACCATGAGGGGTCGGAATTATTGATTGAGCATTACCTTTTTTAAGCCGGCAATAAGAGTCGCCATGGCTAGGTGGATCTAACACATACAGTTTTTGCCTAAGTGTCACACAAACAAGTTTCACAGATGGCAGCTATTATTTTGGATCAAACGGTCGTTCAGAAAAGAAAATGTTCTAGACTAAAAATCTGGTGCAGATGAGTCTGAGAGTTCTAATGAGGCCTCTGAACTAGAGAAAGGAATCTACTAGCATCTGAAATGGATGCGAAACAGTTACCGCACAAGTTATATGTTCTTTTTGGATCAGAAGAAGCTGCGGTGGAGGAACCGCGAAGAAACAATGAAGAACCATGAAGAACATGGAAGAACTTGAAAAGCCTAATGCAGATCTGAAGTGCGGGAAGGTGAAGACTTACAGCTACAGATCTACTGCGGAGGATCGCCGCCGTTCTCTGGTCGATTCAGGTTGATGCAGCGGCCAAGATCAACGAAGATGAGGTGCTCTGCGGCGGCGGAGCTCGAGCAGCAGCGGAGTCGCGAGAGGAAGAAGACGACAGAAAGGGGGAGAATGAAGAAAGACCTAAAGGTCGTGCCTATTTATAAGGAAAAGACTGACAGAGCGGGCGCGAGAAATGAGGAGACCGAAACATGGTTATCCAGCTACTCAGACGCCTTGATTCTCGGAATGGCTATTAAAGAAAAGGATCCGTTGGGATATGATTGAACAAAATGTGAATTAAATGGCAGATGACGTCACAGCGAATTATCGTGAATCTAGAAGATGACGTCATGGCGGGTTATGAATTTTGCAGAGGTGGAAGAAAGAAGATTTTTCTTAAAGGTATTGAAGATTGACATGAACCGGTTCAAATCAACCTAGGGCATAATGTTGGGGATATAACTACTAGTGTAACCCGCCCAGGAGGGTCCGGGTTACGCTATGACGATTTATTATATGAAGCCCAATATCAAGCTTGAAGATGACGGTTCAATAAAGGGTCTAAAGCCCGTAGGCGGCTTAAGGCCCATAGTGATAAACCGCCGTAATGGCATGACTTGTGTTGTAAGGCAAGATTAACTAGTCACCGAGCCGGACACTGTTTATGAGCCGGCCGGGACTCTGTAGGCCGCGGGGCGTCAACTCGTGTATATAAGGGGACGACCCGCCAGCGGCTTGGGGCAAGTAACATCAAATCGAGGGCCAGGCATAGCAGATTCGCTCCCTGGTTATCGAAACCCTAGTAATTCCACCTCAACTGGATCGTAGGCTTTTACCTTCACCGAAGGGGCCGAACCAGTATAAACCCTCGTGTCCTTTGTCCCACTTTAACCCCTTTAAGCTTCCTAGTTGCGATGGCTCCACGACTAAGTCCTTTCACGAGGACATCTGCCGTGACAACTCCACGACAGGGAGTATAAACTTTACCATTCGGTTTGGGAACCGCCTATAATGTGTGTAGCATGGAAGATATCACCATCTCTTGGTTGTTATGTTGACAATGAAAGTATGCCGCTCATAATATTATTTATCTCTGCTTTAAAATGGAGCTCTGGCACCTCTACAAATCCCTGCTTCCCTCTGCGAAGGGCCTATCTATTTATTTTTATGTTGAGTCATCACCCTCTTATTAAAAAGCACCAGTTGGAGAGCACCGCTGTCATTTGCATTCATTACTGTTAGTTTATATTGGGTATGACTATGACTGGATCTCTTTTACCATGAATTACAATGTTTAGTCAGTCCTTGATCTTTAAAGGTGCTCTGCATTTATGTTTTGTGGTCTCAGAAAGGGCTAGCGAGATACCATCTTGTTATATTATATCATGATTGTTTTGAGAAAGTGTTGTCATCCGAGATTTATTATTATTGCTCGCTAGTTGATTATGCCATTGATATGAGTGAACATGAGACCTAAGTGTTATTGTGAATATGGTTAGTTATAATCTTTGCTGAAAACTTGAATGCTGGCTTTACATATTTACAACAACAAGAGCAAACAGAGTTTGTAAAAGTTTTTTTTATCACTTTCAGTTTATCAACTGAATTTCTTGAGGACAAGCAAAGGTTTAAGCTTGGGGGAGTTGATACGTCTCCGTCGTATCTACTTTTCCAAACACTTTTGCCCTTGTTTTGGACTCTAACTTGCATGATTTGAATGGAACTAACCCGGACTGACGCTATTTTCAGCAGAATTGCCATGGTGTTATTTATGTGCAGAAACAAAAGTTCTCAGAATGACCTGAAACTCCACGGAACTTATTTATGGAAAATATTAAAAATATTGGCAAAAGAATCAAGGCCAGGGGGCCCACCACCTGTCCACGAGGGTGGGGGGCGCACCCCCTGCCTCGTGGGCCCCCTGGAGCTCCACCGACCTCAACTCCAACTCCATATATTCGTGTTCGGGGAGAAAAAAATCAGAGAGAAGGATTCATCACGTTTTACGATACAGAGCCGCCGCCAAGCCCTAAATTCTCTTGGGAGGGCTGATCTGGAGTCCGTTCGGGGCTCCGGAGAGGGGAATCCGTCGCTGTCGTCATCATCAACCATCCTCCATCACCAATTTCATGATGCTCACCGCCGTGCGTGAGTAATTCCATCGTAGGCTTGCTGGACGGTGATGGGTTGGATGAGATCTATCATGTAATCGAGTTAGTTTTGTTAGGGTTTGATCCCTAGTATCCACTATGTTCTGAGATTGATGTTGCTATGACTTTGCTATGCTTAATGCTTGTCACTAGGGCCCGAGTGCCATGATTTCAGATCTGAACCTATTATGTTTTCATGAATATATGTGAGTCCTTGATCCTATCTTGCAAGTCTATAGTCACCTACTATGTGTTATGATCCGGCAACCCAGAAGTGACAATAATCGGGACCACTCCCGGTGATGACCGTAGTTTGAGGAGTTCATGTATTCACTATGTGTTAATGCTTTGGTCCGGTACTCTGTTAAAAGGAGGCCTTAATATCCCTTAGTTTCCGCTAGGACCCCGCTGCCACGGGAGGGTAGGACAAAAGATGTCATGCAAGTTCTTTTCCATAAGCACGTATGACTATATTCGGAATACATGCCTACATTACATTGATGAATTGGAGCTAGTTCTGTGTCACCCTATGTTATGATTGTTACATGATGAACCGCATCCGGCATAATTCTCCATCACCGATCCAATGCCTACGAGCTTTTCATATATTGTTCTCCGCTTCTTTACTTATCCGTTGCTACTATTACAATCACTACAAAACCCAAAAATATTACTTTTGCTATCGTTACCTTTACTTACATATTACTTTGCTACTAAATACTTTGCTGCAGATATTAAGTTATCCAAGTGTGGCTGAATTGACAACTCAGTTGCTAATACTTGAGAATATTCTTTGGCTCCCCTTGTTTCGAATCAATAAATTTGGGTTGAATACTCTACCCTCGAAAACTGTTGCGATCCCCTATACTTGTGGGTTATCATTATGATCCGGCAATCCCGGAGTGACAATAGTCGGGCCCACTCCCGATGATGACCGTAGTTTGAGGAGTTCATGTATTCACTATGTGTTAATGCTTCGTTCCGGTTCTCTATTAAAAGGAGGCCTTAGTATCCCTTAGTTTCCAATATGGACCCGCTGCCACGGGAGGGTAGGACAAAAGATGTCATGCAAGTTCTTTCCATAAGCACGTATGACTATTTACGGAATACATGCCTACATTATGTTGATGAACTGGAGCTAGTGCCGTATCGCCCTATGTCATAACTGTCACATGATGAATATCATCCAACAAGTCACTGATCCAATGCCTACAAATTTATCTTATATTATTTCTGCTAAGTTACTACTGCTATCATCACTGTTACACTTGCTACAAAATTACTGCTATCACTGTTACTGTTACCGTTGCTGCTGTCACTACTATCAAAACTATCAAACTACTTTGCTACTGATCACTTTGCTGCAGATAATTAATCTCCAGGTGTGGCTGAATTGACAACTCGCCTGCTAATACCTTCAAATATTCTTTGGCTCCCCTTGTGTCGAATCTATAAATTTGGGTTGAATACTCTACCCTTGAAAACTGTTGCGATCCCCAATACTTGTGGGTTATTAGCCGGCAGCGGAGAAGGCAGCCAGGTCGTGATCTGCTATGGCTCGTCGCCTCCTGGCTGACTGTCGCCACCGCCACACAAGCGTGTAGTATGAAGCAACCGCCACCACCGCACTGCCAGCCACATCACCATCGCTCAATAAGCTCGCCTAAGCCCATCCCAGAGCGAGGCTGCAGCAGCCACGGAGTCCCAGACATAGGTCTCCAGATCCCGCCCTCCCTCGTTAGCGCCTCAGAGCAAACGTCGCCACCTGTGCATACGCTACCGTCGAAGAGTTGGGCCCGCCACCGCCACGATGGGGGAGATCCTCGCTGCCGACATGGAAGGGGATCCTTGCCGTCCCCGCATGGGCTTTGCCCTACGGCAACCGCTGGTGGCGGCATGGGTGGGGGAGGTCGGAGAAAGGTGGTGAACGGCGACTGTTGGGGATGGCCGAGTCGGCTGGGCAGAGGCGACGCACACACATTCGTAACCGGTACGTGACTAGCCACGCCCAGTCACACGTACCTACACACACATGACAAAACAAACTCGTCCCAACTCGTCAAGAAGGTTGGCAAGCTTCTTGTCTTACTAGTTATAAGATTAAATTGCAAGTGATAACGATATTTTGGTAGATACATAAAACGGTACAGCAAACAAATACTTTTTTAAAGTTTTCAGTAATGGAGAATAGAACTAGTGGGGCCATAGGTTCACTAGTGGCATCTCTCTAAAGCATACTAGTATGGTGTGGAGAACAATTTATAGGTGGGAAGCATTAAATGGCAATATATTTATATGTATGATTATGATCATTCATGGTATAATCTAATATATGCATTACATACGTGACAAGTAGCCCATTATCCAACTGCATCTACCACTAATGCTCCACTCAAAGACCGTTATCCAGCATGCATCCTGAAGTATTTAGTTTACAAGAAACATATCATTGCAATAAGCAGGATGACATAATGTAGACATTGAAATATCAATCAATATGACGATACACCGTCATTTTATCCTTAGTGGCAACAATAAAATATGTGTCTTGTCCCTTTCTATCGTTGGGATATAGAACACCACAAGATTAGAGGCCAAAACAAAGCACCACTCCCTCTGAAGACAAACCTATCGAATTTGGCTAAAGTAAATAGATATATCGGAGAGCATGCAAAGCTATTTAATTATACAACAAGAAAACCTCAAACGATTCAATTGAATTCAATGAACAATTTGATCATAAAGGGAAAATTTATCATATCCCAACAAACACATCCATGAATTACGTCAGATTGATCCCGATCATGTGAGGCAGCTCACGGGAACTTCGTATTGAAGATCAAAGAGAGGCAGAGAGAGAGAGAGAGAGAGAGAGACCCTAAGGTCCTAAGTGAACTACTCATACATGGTCATGGAGGCAGCAAGGTCGATGAAGAAAGCCTCCGACAATTGATTCCACCTCCGGGAAAGTATCAGAATAGGCCTCCAGATTGGATCTCCTCAGAATAGAAGCTTGCAGTGACGACTTTCTTTGGAGAAAAATGGTACCGAGGTTTTCTCGATTTATGGGATCTATAGGTTGAAGAATGGGCCTAAGGCGGTGCTTGTGGGCCCCATGTTGCCATGGGGCATGCCGCCATGGTGCGCGGGGGCCGTGTGGGTCCCCTGGCCTCCCTCCGTTGCTTTCTGGAATCTTGATTCCCGAAAAAAATCATGTTAAATCCTCATGGTTTGTTGACCTCCATAGATATTGATTTTTTGTAAAGTTAAAAACAGGTAGAAAACAACAACTAGCACTAGGCACTGAATTAATATGTTAGTCCAGAAAAATAATATAAATTGGTATAAGAAGTACATATAAGTGATAATATAGTAGCATGAAACAATAAAAAATTATAGATATGTTTGAGACGTATAAGTCCTCCAACATCACATTGTTTGCATATAACCTTTGCTAATCCAAATTTCCGCACTAAGCAGAAATACTGCGTGCGCATCCAAAAATCCTGAGCCAAGTTTCTTCCACAAGTGTCGACTATACCTACCTATGATTGAGTAATACCTTCAATTAAGTTGACCTTGGTGCAAAAAAAATTCCTTCAATTTATATGAACATTTATTGAAAAGGAAATAAGCATGTTCCCTTCCATTATATTTTCAGACATCCAACTTCAAAAGTGCATGACAACTTCTGCCTCCCTCTGTGAAGGGCCTATATTTTACTTTTTGTTGGGTCAACTTCTAATTCCAACCTCATTATTCTCCAGTTGGCAAACATTTGTATGTTGGAAAGATCCACACACATATATCCATTTGAATATATATGTTAATGATTCATTAGTTGAAATTATCCCTGAGATAAGTAAATTGGATAATTAAGCATTGTTGAACCTCTTATCTTCCTTTGCGTCCAATGGAAACTGTTTGTTCCAAATATATGCTCCTGAGTGCTAATAATCATCTAGGGACTAAATGATAGTTGATAATGTAACGTTTTGCTAATCAAAGCTCTTGCATAGACTCGTTTGAAAAAATAAGGATGAGTTGGGATTGCTTAATAACCAAGAACATAGTTTCTTGGACTCAGGAGACTTTATTTGTTAAACCTTAACATGTGAATTGATTGTTACTTGTTTATGAGAAGGTTTATGATAGAAGATTGTTGTTTAGTATGTATAATGATGTTAGTAAATGTGATGTTGTCATGTACATACTTTCTGCACATAATTTCTTATTATTGACACATATCTCCATAAACTTGGGGTCATGTTTACTGAACTCAGAATTCGCTTGGGGACAAGCGGAGTCTAAGCTTGGAGGAGCTGATACGTCCATTTTTCATCAGTATTTCCTATTATAATTCATCCTATTACAATGGTACATTTCACATTATGATGCAATTTTAATAACTTTTATGTCTTAAAATTCAAGGTATACACAGAGAGGGAAATTTTCAGACAACTGGAAATCTGCACCTAATTTACAACAGAAGAAAAAACAATTTTCCGGAGCAAAAACCCATGGGATTTTGTGAATTATATTCATAAAATATGAAGATCGGAGACCAAAGATGGGACATAGGGGAGCCACCAGGTCCCCAGATGACCATGTCACGCACGTCACCCCTAGCCGCGTGGGGAGGCCGTTTGAAGGCCTTTCCGCTCCTTTCCCGATACCCTTTGGCCATAAATTCAGAAATGACCTAGACAAATTACAAAAAATTATCGGGATTTTCCTCCGCTGTCTGTGAGGCGGAACTGAGGTGGTTAACTTTTGCTCTATGGCAAAGCGATTCTGTAGGGGAAACTTCCCTCTGCGAGGGGGGAATCAAAGTCATTATCATCACCAACCCTTTGTTCATCCTTGGGATCATAATCGCCATCAACATCTTCACCAACACCATATCATCTCCAACCCTTGTTCATCCCTTTGTTCAATCTGTAAAGCCATAGCCTCAGATTGATTGCTGGGGGTACTTATATGTGTTGATTACAACTTCTAGTTGATGCTTAGGATTTTTATTGGTGAAATATTTTATGTTTAGATTTTTATTCATATATTATACCCACTGATTATGATCCATATGATGTCATGTGAGTAGATATTAGTTCTTGAGGACATGGAGAAGTCGTGTTGCTAGTAATCATGTGAAGTTGAATATCATTTGTTGTTTTGATGTTATGTTGTGGTGTTCTTCCTCTAGTGGTGTTATGTGAATGTCGACTACATGACACTTCCCCATCTTTGGACCCAGGGAAAGACATTGTGGAATTAGTTTGATATGACGGGTTGCGGGAGTGTTAGAAGCCTAAAACCCAGTTTATGAATTGTTTCACGAGGGTATAACTTGGATCTCAAAGTTTAATGCCATGGTTAGATTTATCTTAATTATCTTTGTTTTATTTGTGGATGGTTACATGGAGGGTAGAATCATAAGTAGGTGTTTTTCTAGTAAGAACAATACCTTAGCTCTGGTCCACCAACACAACACTTATCAAAACAATGAATGAAAACTCAATGGAACTTGGTCAAAACAATTTGAAAAAATTCCCATGTGTCCTCAAGAGCGCTTTAGTCACTATAAGAAACTCAACCGGATTTTCCTTAGCATACATAAGGACTGGGACACTTTTTGCACTCTATTCATTTTCTTAATATTTACATTTTTATAGAGTATCTTGCTATCAAAAACCTATCAAATTATATTTACAACTTTTATAGTGAAACCTTGCTAAAAACTACTTGTCAATTCCTTCTACTCCTCGTTGGGTTCTACACTCTAACTTATCAAAAAGGCTACGATAGATCCCCTATACTTGCGGATCATTAGTGTACCAGCCCAGAGATCATATCTTCTAGCACACATCACTTGATAATAGGAATACTAGACTACTCATATATTACATGTACATGCTCAAAAGATTTGATTATTACAATAATAGTGAGGCGGTGGAAACGACAAACTTAGTGCATCATAGTCTATACATTATTTAGATGTAACAACCCTCAATAGAGTAGTAGAATCTAAGCAGAAGTGGAAGCGTAAATAGTAGCGGGACTCCTAACTCGAAGGGATACTCCTAGGACACATCCTAGTTGGCGAACTCAATGATATGTTCACATGCATAGGGATCATCCTCTGGATCTGGCCAAATCAACAAGCCAGGTGAGTACACTGAATCTACTTGCAAGAAAAAAAACCAAGTAAACAAGATGCAAGTTGAATCCTGGCAGGTCAACAAAACCACAGAAACACCAAGTTTAGAATAAAGGTAACACACATAAAAGAAAAAAGTATGACCAACCAGATCAAGTGATATGGGGCATAACTTAGTGCATAACTTAACCAACGAGCCCGTATCAACATAACATAACATAACATAACCTGCAAGCTAGGAACAACCTAAAGTAAGTAACATATCACCAAAAATTGATACCGTTGTGATAACACAAGTTTGGGCCTTCATCACGGACATAATTAAACTGACAAGCGAGAATCAAAATAAGGTAAAGGAAAGTAACAATTGAGTCAGGAATCCATAGATACCACAGATTCATGGGACCAACATATGGCGTAAATAAAAGTAACCCCTAAAACAAATGTAGTTAGACCCTTAGAACCACTAGCACCAACATAAGTAATAACATAATTGTAACGACAGTTATACAAGTTCACACCATCACCGATATAACCAAAATCATCTCCATCAGCTTAGTCTGTGATATTGTGCATGGAAACAAGAAAATGCTACAGTGATACGCAAAACGAGCAAAGACGAAGTCGATATCCCACAAGAAGCATTTCTAAATAAAATCACTAAATGTGTTCCTCACGAAACAAGAAGAAAAAGTGCCGCTTCCACCACTTGCCGGTACAACTTAGGGTGGAGATTTTTTACTTTCAGGTCTTGTACATCTCAAGTTTGGCTTAGATCGAAAGGTGACTTACCCCAGCTCCGTCCATTCCGTGCACGCGGCTACTCAAATAACTTTGCAGAGGCCATACACTATACCAATGCAACAAAACATTTTTGCGAAGATGCGTCGCCAATATAGTCCATAAGATCAGAGTCTCTCATTATAATACCAAAAAGGACTCTAACCTTACGGAGAGAGAGCGATAAGGAGAGAGAGAGGGAGGGAGAGAGAGACTAGTTCTTATCAGCCTTTTCATGATATCAAATGCCCCCTCATGATTCTATCAAGCATTCAACTTGACCGATCAAGTATCTCCACGAGTCCCCACTTGCTCTATAGGTATAACTTAGTAAGAAAATGTGTCCTAAGCACCTATTAGGATCTCCCAACATACCACATGGTTGTACTAAATAAAAATTGGTTTTGTGGAACTTGTGACTTGATCAAGCTGATAAAGATTTAGAGCTTAACACACTGAAAATGTGACAAAATACTACCAGCAGCACAATATCACAACGTCAAGTCAAAATGCTCAACAAGTAAACATGCTCATCATAGCAAGTAACTCATCAATATTTGATAACATAACTGTAGCAAAAAAAAAATCTCATAATAAAACCATACAAAGCCAACATATGAAATGCTCCTGTTTTAGTATGAAAAGTTTCCCGATCTTTATTCAGAGCCGTAAGCATAAGAAGCAAGTAACAATTTCATTTATTTTCTCAAGCATTTAAATAAAACAATGATATGCATGTTTACATATGGCATAAACCATGAAAAATCCAAGATCCATCACATGACATAGCAAGCAAGGGTTTAAGAAGCTTTTCTTCACTAGAGGGGTTGTAGGGTAGTCTTGTCACCAATAAGATTAAATCCTCTAGAAAATATTTATAAAGATTTTTTCTTTAATAAGCATAATTCCCAAAAAGGCAAAACAGAAACATAAAGTGCAATAAATTCTAGGTAGCATTCGTCTCAAAAGAGAATTTCAATACAAACCATCTCCTAAAAGGATTGATTCATTTTGAGTTAAAATGAGCAACTTATGGCCACTCAAAGTTTGGTTAAAATTTAGCTATTTAAATTTAAGCAGAAAATAACTAAACCAGGTAGATGTCGAAAGCGTAACCCAAGAATACGCTTTTAGTGAAACAGTAAGCATGGACTGTGGGGCTGTTGCCTCACAGTGTTCAGTCAAAAAAACAGTAAGCACGGGAGAGTTATAACCTATGGGTTTCTAATAGGTGGGGTCAGCTGAGTTTAACCTTCTCCTTTGACTTGTTGACCATGAAATTTTGCTTGGACTTCAATTGACTAACCATGTAGGACCAGGTGTGACACTCAGGTATAACTATATATTCCCCCAACACGTTGTGAGGCTCAACATTGCCTGAGGGTTAATCGTCCACTCTATCAAAGATTGGTGAAGTTAGGATATATTTGGGTTAATTGTATTTGGGTAGTCTAGGATTTGTAATCCATCTCCTACCTTATCGTCAGGAGAGGCTTCTTGCCCTCCAAGTCGTGTACTCAATATATACTCGTCTTCAAGGCTCAATAATACATCCATCATAATCAACTATTTCATCAATCTCCCTCTATTCCTTCTAACAGGTGACATAGCATGTGAGGTGCAAATTTGCCTAGAAGGAGAGCTATGGCCTCCCTAACCATGTTCATTTGTTGGACCATTTGGAGTGAAAGGAATGGTTGAGTCTTCCACAACAAGTTTACACACCGCTAATTAGTCTTGACATCATCAAATAGGAGACACATCTTTGGATGATTGTGGGAGCAAAGCATTTGAGAGATATCACGCTGAAGAGTAGAATTGTTCTGGTCTGGCTCTTTTTTTTTGTAACAATTTTATAACCCTTTCGAATTAATGAACGTGATAAATATTTTTTTGTCAAATGGTGAATTTTATTAGATTAAAATGGAGCATCAAGAGGTTACACACAATGATCACACACTCGGCCTCTGCATAACTATGATGGACACAACCAACAACAAGACTTGCACACACAAAAACATGTCTGTATATAGCAAAGTCATATAAGATCAAAGCTACGCGGAGGCAAGGAAAGAAACCAAAAATTATTGGATCCACGTTCGACAAACTACATCAATGACTATATCTGGACCAACCATCTCATGACAGGATGACGAGGGTTTTCAATAGCAAAGCCTTCAAGAAAGGAGCGACGCTCGAGCGTTGTAGTCGCCGAATCCAACCACCCAAGACTAGAATCTAGATTTTCACCCTGAAAAACCAGTCCGAACATATCTGAGTAATGCCTTTAATAAGGTAATGGCATAAAAAATTGTCATTGCTAGTTATAACCAACTCAAGTCATACCTAGGGTTTCACCTCGGAGCTCGACGGAACTTGAGATCGGGTTCTCGATTAGCACCACTATCGATGTCACCGATGTGTTGTCTCCATCACTTTTCCATGGTCTGAGCAGCTATACGTGATGTGCATCCCTCCCCACTGCACAACCACCCCTCTATGTTAAGCCGTTGCCCATGTTTGCATCTCACTGCAGAAATTGACCACCAGATCTGGAGGGAGGAACCCTCACAAAGACCTTCAGGTGGTCCGCAGCATGGCGGCCGCCATAGGCCGGAGTGGTCACCTCAACGGGAAAATTTGAGTGACAGACCGGCCACTCCGGCGTCCCCACCCAAGACTGGTCAGACCAGGACGACGGGTATCATAGCACAATGGCAATAACGACCACCACCCCAGATGGAGTCGGCCAACATCGGACATCGGTGGTCAGAGCCACCGTCCCGTGCCTTGCTACGCCTGACCAGCACGGCTACCAGGCGCGGCGCCTAGAACAAGACGCGGAGGAGCAGAGTACGACCATTAGTTCAATCGACGTCGGGATTCGCCGCCACGCCCACGACCTTGATGACCGCATCCATATCAGCAAGGGGGGGTAGGGGCCAGAAGCAGGAGTCCTGCCGCTGCCGATCACTGACCGGAGCTTTGCCCGAATGCCACCCGCCGACAACGGCGAGGGAGAAAGCGGATGAGGAGGGGCCTAGAGCAGCGGCGGCGGCGAGCCACCCAAGTAACTCGATGAGATGACGCGGGGGCACTAGATGTGTTTTTCCTCTCCAGTCGATGGCTAGGTACGGAGTAAATCTTATGCATTCATTAAAAACACTTGTAGAAATTAAACAAAGATAAATGATATGGTGTAGAGCTCTCTATTAGATTAGATTGAAAATTACAAGTTTTTAGTAAACATGTAAGTCAAAGGTCGTGTACAATGCAAGGTATTGAGATATCTTATTTACCATAGCTTATTTATATGGACGTATCTAGGGCACATCTAGATGTGCTTTAGTTATTGCACATCTAAATGAGTGAATCAAGTATAAATAGAAAAAGAAAAAACAAAAAGAAAATATCCACACGAATCTCGACGTAAGATCAATGACATAAGACTTAGATATGTGCAATACTTATAGCACATCTAGATGTGCTTTAGCAAAACTGTATTTATATAAGACAATCATTTGCTTAGGCACCTCTTCAATAGAAACAAACACGGATACGTAATCATAAACCGGTTTATTTTAAAAGCATCTCTCTAATCACCTTGCATCATACATGTTCTAAGAGAGACTATCTACAAGAAGCTAGGGTTACTACCTGACTATACAGTCCCTGGACTGGTTGTACCGTTTCTGTAACTGTATTTGCCAAAAAGTGATATTTTTACACCCATACATGGGACTTAAATAATTTCTCATCCCATATTTACCTACGGATTTGATCTGCCTTATATACAAGTGCTTCTCAAAAACTTTATAGCTTAGCAATAGCATACATTGACTGACAGACAGGAGACGGACAGACGGCATTGAGGAAATGTACGATGGATCAATCTGCTGCCATGGCCTTGATGGAACCAACCCGTCTCATTTCGCTGTATGCTCAAACCAATCACACCTTTGATGCACGTGTGTACGGTACGTTGAGTAATTTTGCACTATCCACGTCGGAGAATTATGACAGTGCTTACATTCTCCTAGTGAGCTATTTTTTCTGCCGCTTGACACCTGCAGCCATGCACGTCATGCAAGTCCAAATCACGATGGTGAGTACTCCCTGTGCGATAAAATTAGTGTATGCACTATCACATTAATTTTTGTGAAATTCCACTAAACTAAAGAATGTGAAGAAATTTTTACTCCCCCGATCTATATTACTTGTCGCTCAAACGAATGTATCTAGACACACTTCTAGATACATCCGTTTAAGCGACAAGTAATATGGATCAAAGGGAGTACTTATGTTTGTATACTATACGGACTAATGAAATTTAAAAAAAAAGAACTAATCAAACTTGTGTTGCTGTCATAGTTTGTCAAGGGATGTTTAAACCTTTTCTAGTTGAGCCCACGTACTGCATCAATGTAGAGTCGAGCGGCCATTTCTACTTCGAATAAATGTATTTTAGGTGGCCTGAAACCCTGAATGGACATTTCACATTACACCGTACACCATGCATATGAGCTACTACCAGTACCACATTGATCCAGGATCTCAGTCTGAGATGGCTGTAGCTCCAGTGCACCCATGCATCTGTGGACAGAGGAGTAGCAATGCATGGCAGCAGTAAACCAGATACTTACGGGTCTTGCATCCGCAGACGAGCAGGGCGATGCAGGCGATGATGATGTAGAGCTTCCCCTTCTGCTGCTGCGCCGCGCTCTGCATCTTCTTCAGTTTCTTCCGGCCCATTGGTAAAGGGGGAGCTCAGAGGCTCACAGCCTCTGCTTTGCTTGGACACTTGGGAGTTGAGAACCGACGTACGTGAGGTTCCGAGGACAATGGGGGCGGTTATAAAGAGCCTGCTTCCCCTGTCGGGAGGCGCGTGATGGGGACATGACCGGTGCTGATGCGTTTTGCTGCATGATGGAAGGAATCATGTGGTGCCGGACATGGATGTTGACCGTTGGAAATTTAACCAAGGTATTGGTATGTATGCCAAACTTGGGGTGTCATGTGCGAACCTCCCCAGCAAGGAATGTTAGCTGCAAGGACTTCATTGTGCTAAGAAGTGATACGATACCTGAATTAACACGTAATTAACTTAGTCGGCGATCTCTCGTTGAGGACCACTCGAAGCTGTTCGTTGATCGCGACGAGACTGCTGGGAGGTTGCTCCCGTGGCGAGTCGCGCGCCCGGGGGCCGTAGGGCGAGAAGGACACAGGGAACGGCGACGTTGCACGCCCAGCAACCGTAAGCGACACAGTAAACGGCGACGTTGCGCACCCCGGGGCCATAGGCGACACAGGACTCGCCAGTTTGCTCCTGCTGCCGATCCATCCCAGGCGCAAGCTTGTTGCTTGTCTCTTCTCGCTAGATTTTTCCGGGAACTCCCTGCGCTGTGTATACCTCTCTCGGGCTTGCTAAATCTAAGCGAAGTCTCCGGGACTCTCCCGGCGTTAGATTTTTTGGTGCTTAAAGATTTGTGCACGTTGCTTATTTCGTGAGAATCGGCCCGTGTGAGGATGCGGACCGCCTGGTTTACGTTTTTTCCTTTGGACCGTAATAGCCGCCGAACGTTCGTTGAGTGTTTGGCATTTGTGAACGGTTTAGGTGGCAAGTTAGTTGTATGGGGTGACCATTTTTCTTCATAAAGCATGACACATCTCTCCACTCCTCTTTGTCCTGGCAATTGACCCTTTGCATAAGATCCTAGACTTGGCGACGCGAAAAGTGCTCCTACATAAGATTCGTGGTCGGGGTGCCATGGTGCGCACCTCCCTCTATGCGGATGATGCGGCGGTCTTTGTGGCGCCCATCAAGCGGGACATCGACAATCTCACCTCTATCCTGAGAGGCTTTGGGGACGTCACAGGCCTTTGTTCCAACTTCCAAAAAGCTCGGTTGTGCCTATTCGCTGCAATCACCTTGACCTTGAGCAAATTCTTTAGAGCATGCCGGCAACACGTGCCTCTTTTCCGGTCAAATACCTAGGACTACCACTCTTTCTTTGGCAACTGAAGAAGGTGGATTTCCAATACCTTGAGGACAAAGCGGCCGGCAAATTGGTCACTTGGGAGGGCCAAAACATCACTACCATCGGTCGTACGACACTTGTTAGGTCGGTCATTACCTCCCAAGCAGTATTCTCCATCACGCCCCTCATCGTGCCTCAGAGCTCTCTCCATAGCCTTTACAAAATTGAGAGAGCTTTCCTTTGGTCCGGCTCGGACAAGACAACGGGAACCAAATGCAAGGTCAACTGGAAGGTGGTTTGTAGACCAAAAGAATATGGTGGCCTCGGGGTGCTCGACACCGACAAGTTTGCACGTGCTTTGCGGCTCCGATGGCTATGGTATGAATGGACCGAGCCCCGCAGATTATGGGTTGGCCTTGGAAACCCATGCACGGAGGAGGACCTCGAGTTTTTCTATGCCTCTACGACTATCACTGTAGGGGATGGCGCCAAAACGCCTTTTTGGGGCTCCCCATGGCTTCTTGGTCTCAAACCCAAGGATATCGTGCCACTCTTGTTTGCGGCCTCGACAAGAAAGAATTGGAAGGTCCATGAGGCCCTCGCGGGGAACGCTTGGATCTTCAAGATCAATCATGACACGGACACGGTTGTCTCCATTGCCCACATTAGGGAGTTCTTCACTCTTTGGATGCTCCTTAATGACGTCCACCTTCATGAGCAAACCGAAGACGTCATCGTTTGGAAGCATGCGAACGATGGGATCTACAGGGCGGCCACCGCATACAAGGCTCAATTTCTAGGCATGACTCTCTCCCCCTTGGATGGCATGGTTTGGAAGGCATGGGCACCTCCAAAGGTTAAGTTTTTTGCTTGGTTGGCGTTGCAAGATAGGATTTGGACCGCCGATCGCTTGGAGCGTCGAGGTTGGCCAAATTCTGGCCTTTGCAAGCTTTGCAATAGGGAGCAAGAATCGGGAGCCCACCTTTTCTTCAAGTGCCGCTACATGATTCAGCTATGGAAATCTCTTATTGAGAAGCTAGGTCTTGCGCACATGGATACATCCGAGTGGCTCATGGACGACTCCGTCTACCAGTGGTGGGACAAGAGAACCGACAACCGCAACCCTAACCGGCAAGCTATGGCCTCCCTCACCATGCTCGTCTCGTGGACCATTTGGAATGAAAGAAATGCACGGGTGTTCCGCCACAAAAGTGCACCACCGACCATCCTACTCACCGCCATCGTCGACGAGGCCAAGCTTTGGATGGCCGCGGGCACAAAGAAATTAGGGAATATTTTTCTGGGCGAGTAATTGTCATGCTGAATGTGTGGGTGTGTTGTAATTCTCTAAACTCTATTCTCTCCTTATTTAATAGATGAGGCAAATCTTATGCCTCTGTTAAAAAAACATTTTCTAGAAAAGGAGAGAACTTTTGCGGCAAAAAGGGCAGAATTTCCAGTTCTTCCCAA
Source organism: Triticum aestivum (assembly GCF_018294505.1). Lineage (NCBI taxonomy): Eukaryota > Viridiplantae > Streptophyta > Magnoliopsida > Poales > Poaceae > Triticum > Triticum aestivum. The sequence continues at coordinate 341,813,120 of NC_057796.1, forward strand.
TTAAACTTGCCAAAAAAATATTTACATCCCTTTCCCAGCCGACATTCGCCAGATAACATTACCTTTTTTTCTTTTACTCGTGTCGGAGGGAGGTGGGTGGGTATGTATGTGTGGTGGGCTTGGCGTGAGATTGGCTAGGGGGGCCTTTTCTCTTACTGTTGAGGTTTTTTTTCATTAGTCTCCAATTTTTGCATCGGGGAACCAGTTTCAGGAGAAATTACTAATTAAGAGGTACCTCTTCTAAAGGTCACTCTTAACTTCTATGGTGCTGACAAATGGAACACTACATGTGCACTACTTGTCACAACATGATTTTTTTCTTTTTTGTAGATTTTTTTCAAAATATTTTATCTCTTGAACCGTGCGTCTAAATCACGAACTATTTTCACCGTTAGATATCTCGCATCGAGATCTTTGAAAATAAATTCCTTGTTACTAAGTTTTGATGAACTTTTTTCACAAAAATCCAAGAAAAAGGAATTGAAAAGAATCTAAAACAAAAGGATGAAAGCAAAAAAACACAACCGAAAAAACGAAAACGGAAAAACCGAACCAAAAAAACATAACCTGGAAGCATAGTTGTGGTTTTTCATTTGGGGGGGGAGAGGGGGAGTACAACTATGATTCTGTCTTTTGAGAAGCATATTTGTGCTTCTCACGGAAGTACGAGCTGCGTTTTTCTATTTTTGGAAAGCACAATTGTGCTTCTCATGGCAGCACAAAATGTGCTTTTTCCTTTTTCAAGGAAGCTCAGTTTTGGGCTTCTCATGGAAGCATATATGTCTTTTATCCTATAGGAAAGTATAGTTGTGCCTCCTGTACTTTTACTTTTTTGAAAAACACAGTTATGATTCTTGTAGAAACACATGTTGTGCTTCTCACAGAATAACACTACTTCCTGAAAAAATCCTCCCAAACCTAGGAAAAACCAAGAAAAAACTGAAAAGCTTATAAAACCCGAATACATGTGCAAATAAACCCAAAATCTCAAGGGTGGGCCCAATATACGACATGTGGCAAAAGCTGGGCACACCACTTGGCAAACTCCTAGACCCAAGAAAGTAGCCTTTGCAAGAGCCCTTCAAAGGGTACCCCTTAATTAGTTACTCTTTGAAGAGAAATCGTGAGCAAAGGAAGTGCACGGGATAAAGAAGCTGGAAGGAGGTGAGCCCTCTTTTCCTTCCAACATATGTCGTGACAACCGGCCACGCGTACTACAATGTGTAAACAGTACACTTCACATGATGAACGAACAAAATGATTGTGCATTTCAAACCTCCTGGGTTCATCTTATATATGTGAGCATGGTACCACGTGAACACATATTCCGATGATCAGAATAATAGAAGCAAACAAAATGTCAAATACAAATAGTTATATGACCAATCAACTATGGCAGATATATGACACCATGCATAACCTAAACTTGTTTGCATGCATAAAGTACATAGTGGGATGTGAACAATGAATAGTACTTCTAAAAAATCACTTGTCTAGTGGTTTGAATCATGATTGCAAAGTATGTAGCGTGTTTGGATTCATGTTCTATCAAATTCTTCTGATAGTAGCTTCTTGCCATGTGCAAAGTATAATCTGAAAGTGTGACGTGACAACCAGCACTGTGAGCTTGAATTTGTAAACAACCTTGACACACTCACATGAGGAATGTGCTTTCTTCAAGGGACATGCACGACCAAAATGACTGTGCGTCGCAAACCTTTTGGGCTCACCTTAAATAAAGCGATGAACACGGTACCCCATTAACACATTACAAAGCAAAGTAGAACTAACATTTATGCGAGGAACATGGTGTCACATGAACTGTGATTTCTTTTTTCATATGAAAGTGGTCACGGCTATTTGTGAAACTACTGCAAGTTTACAAAAAGTTGTTCGCGTAATTTGAAGGAAAAAAACTGGAACTGAACAAAGCTCAGTTTTATCCTTGCCCCCCCCACTAAGTGTTCCCACAATTTTTTTCCTTCCCTCCACTTGTTTTTGAACTGTCCGCACGCCACGTAATCCCAACCCTCCCCAATTACCGTCTCTTATTCACACCAATCACATCTCCTTCCATAATACGAGTTGTCTCCTTCTTTATCTCTCTCTCTCTCTCCGGCTCTAGATCCGCGCCCTCCTCGTCGGTGGTTCGCGCTAGCGATGTGCACAAATCGTTTGGTCAAGGAGCCACTCCCGACGGACTGCGTTCTGTTGCACCCCATTCGTTATGATGGTAAAAGTACCCCAAGATCTCATTATAATCGATGAGTTCTCTTTGTGTTCTTGTGTTTAAACTGCTCCCTCAGATCCATATTACATCTCGCTCAAATGGATGATCTACCGCTAAAATACGTCGAGATACATCCATTGGAGCGACAAGTAGTATGGATCGGTCGGATGGAGTAAAAACCCCGGGTTCTTATTCGGGTTTACGATTAGGGTTCTTATTGCACCCCGAATTAACACTGCATACCATTCTATCTAGGGTTCGTTGATTACCAAATCGTTGATGTAATCTTTGAGTATATTTTCTTGTGATTAAGTCCGTATGTTTTCTCAAGATGCTTTTTGGTCTCACTAATCCATGTTGACAATATGCCGATTGCTAGTTCATTTCTTAGATCGTAGAACATGTCCATGCTGAAACTCCCCAAATAACACCACTTATTTATTCAATAGTCACGCCGCCTTCAAGAAATAAGACACCTTCTCGTATCTTTCCATTATTCCCCTGGTAACCCACCAATTTTTCACATGTTTTTACATTACCAAATGTAGTTAGTTCCATATGAAAGTTGTTGTTTTGTTTAAAAGATATGAAATTGAGGGTTCTTATCAGGCTAAGACTGCTGGTGTATCCAGCTAGGGTTCTTATTGCTACTTCATTACTTTAATCTAAGAGTAATTAAGCACATGTTTAATAATTTTGGCACCAATATTTGAAATTATCGTCGCCTCATTTTGCAACTATTGTCAACTACTGATCATCGTTACGCATCAGATGTTGACACGTCAACAACTGAGTGGGACAAGTATACGGGCCGAATGAAGAAGAAGAAGAAACTGTATCGATAGGAAATCTGCTCGACTTACTAGCTTTGTATTGCTGTCATATGACAGATTACCCATCTTTATCAGATCTACGAGAACGGGTTGTCCTTCACTTAGATGTACACACCATGAAGAACTGAATGAATGTGGCACTGCAAGTGAAAAAAAAGATGCAGATCCGGCCAGTGCTAAAGATGTAAAGCTCAGTGTTATTTGAAACTCTTCATGTATGGTTAGAATTTGTTTACTTTCTCTGTCGTGTGTCACGGGATGTAAATTATGCACTACAATCTAATGTCATTAAGTACATTATGGCAGGAATATTATCATCATCAACTGGAAGCGGTGACTAAGGGTCTACATGTGCTGCTTCAAGAGTTCAAATAGCTCATGTCTCTTAATGCATATGTATTACCCAGCTCAAGCAAATCAAAGAGAAAGTGGGTTCACCTGGTGAGTAGGCCAACTCTTTTCTGTAAACACTTCCTTTCTTTTCACCTTTGTCCAGCCATATAACTGTATATTGAGGCACATGCATCTATAGCTTTTGGAATTCTCCCATATGATGTAACATGTATGTATTTTTCTGTAGGGAAAGTCAGGATTCTCAAGTGATGGCAGTTCATCAAGTCTTTTGCCCTAGAAACAACAATTTGAACCAGTCATTGGTGCACTGGTTGTGCAGCAGGAAGAACCAGTAGCAGTCGAGCATGGCCTGACAAACCAGCATGACGAACTAGATGCTATGAAGAAGGCCCTGGCATGGCAGCAGCTGGAACTTGAAGCTGTCAAGATGGCCCTGACAGAGCGGCAGCAAGAATGTGAAGTTGTGAAGCATTTCCTGACAAAATGCGCAACGTCAACTTGAATATTTTGACAATACCCTTCAGAGCAGCAAAAAGTACTTGATAATGTCAAGAATGCCCTACCAGAGCAACAGAATGGCATTGAGGACCTGAAATTGTGGGTCTTTGATCAGCACAACTATATTTGGTCTATCAACAATGGCCTCCAAGAGCAGCATGAAAAACTTACAGTCGTCAAGAATGCAAATGGAAGAGTAAACTACGGCTATAGAAAAGAGACTTGATAAACTTGATGCCCTTGTTAGGTACATCGTCGGAGTTGCATTGCCATGATGTCGTGAAATTGAGTCATCTTCCTAATTTTATAATTTGGTTCTGTCCATGGTTGGTTATTGTAATGTCTAAGACAGTCTGTTTGACAATTGTCAAGTTTGCGGTTTAACAAAACCCACGACGGACACACATGGAAGAATCCACGTCAGTAACTACTGGCCCAACCTATCAGAATCTTTGACCGGTCAAACCCACGAATCGATCACGGGTGACGAGATTATCGTGGCCAAAAATATCTTAGGCGATAGATTGGGCTATCATAGGTGACATTCTGGCTCATCACCGAACACAACCACCGGTGACATTTTCTGGTTCAACACCTAAAATCCGAACTTGCGTGACAAAAAAAAGTGGTACTGTCAAGATTTTATTTTCTATGACGGCGCTTCGGTGACGATGAGGGTGATGATCGAAAAATCTCACCAACGTATTTTCCGTGATGAAAAAGGGTTATACATGACACAAGTAAAATGTCGCAAAATAGAGCAAATTTTGTAGTGATAGTGATGCCATTAAATCTTACCTCGGGTATTCGGTAACTACAGGTTCACTCGAATATTTATTCATGTGGGTATTGGGGTTAATATGGATGTCCATGGTTCCGCTATTTATCATTGGTCGGAAAGAGTTCGAGTCATGCCTATACTTCACCGAACCTACAAGGTCACACACTTAAGGATCATCTATCTGACTAATACTAGACAGGGAATTTGAGAGAAAGTCACCGGAAAAGTTTTGAAGACGGCGGAAAAGTTCTGGAGAGAAAACAAGAACTCTTTCGGAGAAACCGAAAATGTTTCAGAATAATACCATCATGCCAGAAATGTTCCGAAATGTGTCCAGAATTATTTTAGTGGGTGCCGAAAATGTTCTTGGACCTTTCCAATTTTTTTTCGGAGAAAACACGCGGAAAACATCTTGACCCAACGAGAGGTGACTAGATCCCACGACTCATGGGGGTTGTTTTTGGGTTGTTTATGGGGGCGCCCCCTTTTGGGGGTAACCCCTTTTGGTCGGAATTAGTTGGGGTCCATGGTGGGGGCAAGCCCCCAAAAACATGAAGACATGTTGGAGGGTTGTTGGGGCCGCCTTAGGGGTGCCCCAAATTTCAGCCATGGTGGGGGGCTTGTGGGCATCCTACCACCTTTGGTGGGAGCTTGTTTGGGAGGGGGGGGGGCTTTATGGGCTGTTATTTTCAACCCCTTCTCCACCCCTTCCAACACTATAAAAGGAGGAGGATAGTACTCTCCAACTCACTCCAACTCTCTCAACACAAGGCATGCATGACCTTCCATCTCTCTCTCCCTCATACAAAATAGTTTCTAGTGTCGAAAGGATGTTTGGTTTCCAAAAGGGATTAGTTCTGGGCGATGAAGCCCTGATGGATAGGTAACAGAATATGTATGCAACCCTGTAGATAGGTCGTATGTTCAATCTTCTATCTGTGGGACTGTTCGAGGGGCCTCCCAAAGGGCAGTTTGAGGGACCGTCCGAGGGATTGTTCGACAGCCTCCTGAAGGGTTGTCCAGGGGACCATCTGAGGAGCTGTCCAAGGGAGAAAATCCTCGTGCTTGGGAGGTTGTAAAATCCTAGCTGCAAGGATCTGCACCAACAATCTTCACCAACTCTACCTCCGCTACGCTACGAGTTGGTAACAATCAGATCCCGTTGTATGCATCTTAATAGTGGTCCTGGGCTGGTGCATAGGACATATTTTTTTATTTTCTACTGTGTTTCCCTACAGAACATTCTTAAGAACAACAGGGGTTGTTATTGATAGGAAGGAAGGAAATATAAAATTTCACCCCATGAGGAAAGGGATGAAACACTTTCCAAGAAAGAAAAAATAGGAAAAAATTAATGTGGGAAGTTTTTCATTAAGACGGAGCTAGGGACAAGAGGCCAGCCAAGAGGCTCTGATGTGAACATCCCTACCAATGTCACATCCATAACCCTTGTTGCTACACATCTTGTACTAACTCTAGAGCTCCACACGCGAATTAAATTGGCTAGTACTTTTGTTTCTTGGGACCCTTCTAATGTTCATGACATTATGATGCTGCTTAAATTAGATACTTATGTATTGCTTACGAATGACTGGCCTAGCATAGACATGAGGGATGAACATTGGGACATGGTCGACTATATGGAGATGAAGGCACGCGCAGAGAAGAAGAATGGAGATTCAAGTGGAGATTATAGGACTTTTTTAGTTGGATAATAGATGATTTTTAAGCCGTTATAATGACATATGAAGACTTGGATGAGAAGATGACACTTTATAATTTCCGTGCATAGCCTTCTGTAGGTGTTGCGCCGCCTTGTTTTTGAGCCCGGCCCATGTATTTTCTAAGTACCATGCCATAGGTTGTCTTAAAGTTCGTCTGAGTGCGTGAAACATACTTAGGATGGATTTGAGACCCACTTTCCAAGGGTCAAAAAAATCCCATACTGCCTCCCTATCGACAATGCCCTTAGGGTGTCCATTAAACTCATGTTTTGTCTAGTTAAAATTTAGCCATAGTTTCAAGTTCGTGTAGTTCGTTTGTGTCCAATGACCAGGCCAAGACCACTCTTCGAAGCCCCACTTTTCAATAATAATCATTGATCTTTATTTGGAATGTGAAAATTATAATTCTTAGTTCTTGCATGTTCTTTGATTGCTTGCACTAATTAGACCTTCATGGTCAAGTTCGTCGTGCTCCGGCGTGGTCAATAACCTCTTGGAGGTTGTTTAACCATTTCTAAGACGCAATGTCATCGCACATTGTAGCCGGATAGTCGAAGTTGACTCCAACCAAATCGGTAGTTACCTTCTCATCAAAAGATTGGGACAAACTCGCCGCTATCAAGTGATATCTAATTCGCATGCTATTTGGTGATATTTTACCAAGTGGTATGTGAGTTCACATCCATTACATATTCACTCCCAACCCAAGTACACCTCCATCACATATTCGATTTGCTTTTAAGATCCATCTTAAGTTTGATTCATATTTCCTTGTCTGAGTAGGTTTCATATTTTGCCAACTGTGTTCCATCTATAGAAACTGGAATTAAAAAAATTAACTTTTGGCTATACTAATTTTAGGTTTTAGGGAGCGTTTTGAGATACGCGCCGCTATAGAAAAATTGTGAGCATGCTTTTTAGAACATTTTCAATGAAAATTTCAAGGACAATTTTTTGGCCTATATTGTTTTTAGACCTTGGGAAGCATTTTGAGACACTCACCATCATGGTCATTTTTTTGTAAAAAAAATACTACCAAAAAGAAAAGAAAAAAAGTCAAATTGTGCTTCCTTGATTACATGCAACGCAGTGATTTTGTTAGTGTTATAGCCTCATGTCTCTAGTATGGTGTAGCCTAGGACCAGCACAGTACCGTTGTTGAGTGTTTCTTAACATTGTGTCTCTTATTTGACTATTGCTAACCTTTTTGCTATCATATTTAAGCCTTCTAAGCTTCACATACATCTACATAATGTGTTTAACCAACACCTGGCAATCACTCTCCTCTATCTTTGAGTGTTTTGACTCGTCAGTTGCACATCACCACCTGTTGCTTGGTAACAATTGAGATACGCATGAAGGATTATTGATTGTCCATCACACCATCTCCTAGTAGCCGGTAGGATCAAATACTTGTGTGTGTGTGTGTGTGTGTTACTAACCATCTCAGGATCCAACTCCAATGAGATTGACAAGGAAAATATGAAGATGAAGGAGTTACACAATCATTTTATAAAATTGGTGACTGAACATCTGCAGGACTTTGACACCAGATTTGGCGAGGCCGTGGAGAAGATAAATGGACTTGAGAAAAATTTCAACACCAAGCATTCAACCAATTTCTCGCACGTCTACCTCCCCTAACGTATGATGCACCTCGCAAGAAAACACCACCCGTTGTACCTTGCCAACAAGATCAAATGGGACGAGCAAGGCATGTTCTCCTTGAACAAGGTCAAACTCATACTGATGTTGCTTCTACGACAAGCAGTACGACGACCACGAGGGTGAGGATGATTACAAGGATAAGGTTGCATAGAACCATGTACATAAAGTCAGTCGCCCACGTCCATACCATCAGAATGGTATGCCAACACTATGCCCTCAGGTACGCAAAGATGAACATGTGGCCAAACTAAAATTAAATATTCCATGGTATGAGGGTAGATATATTCCTGATGCATATCATGCATGGGAGTTAAAGAGTGAACAACATTTTACATGCTTACAATATTCTGAGAATATACGTGTTACAACTGATGTTTGTGAATTTAGGTTTGGCTTCCATTTGATGGTTTGAACATTGTAGATTGCATCATAATAATAGTCAAACTACTTGGTTTCCTTTGAAAGATGTTATGCGTACTCACTGGGTCCATTCACATTATCAACATGAATTGCTTAAAACTTGCAAGGTTTAAGACAAGAGAAAATTATGTAGAGGAATATTATTAGCTACTACAAAATGGGTTGATTAGATGTGGCTTATTTAAGATAATGAATATATGCTTGAGGAGTATAACAATATCAATAGTTCATTTCATCTTGCTTGTAGAGCTGAACGTGAAGTGCATGATCGATAGTCCATTACATGTGTCTTCTACTATGGCACGTCCTGCTACACCACCATCTACTTCGGTTGTCAACTCAAACAAAGAGACTACAAAGAAGACACCGTCACCATCATACAAGAGTGCACCTGCTCCCACTCAGAGTTCTTCATCCATGGCATCCACGGGGGAAGCAAGTGGTATTACATGTTATTGTTGCACTGGCCTTGGTCATTACGCATGTGAATGTCCATCCAAGTGTGTGATCCTCGTGCGTGAAGATGGTGGGTATGTTGGGAATCATTGCATGAAAAAACAAAAAAAAATCTAGGCACACGCAATGATCTATCCATGGAGATGCATAGCAATGAGGGGGAGAGTGTGTCTACATACCCTCGTAGACCGTAAGCAGAAGCGTTTCACAACGTGGTTGATGTAGTCGAACTTCTTCGCGCTTCAACCGATCAAGTACCGAACGCACGACACTTCCGCGTTCTGCACACGTCCAGCTCGGTGGAGTCCCTCGCCTTCTTGATCCAGCAAGACCTCGAGGTAGTAGATGAGTTCCGTCAGCACGACGGCGTGGTGACGGTGATTGTGAAGTGATCCTCGCAGGGCTTCGCCTAAGCACTACGAAAATATGACCGGGGTGTAAACGGTAGAGGGGGGCGCCGCACACGGCTAAACAATTGTCTAGGGGTGTGCTAGGCGCCCCCCACATATATATATATAGGTGGGAGGGGTAGGGGAGAGGCCAGGAGGCGCCCCAAGTAGGACCGAATCCTACTTGGGCTCCTCCCAAGCCATGCGCCACCTGCTATATTTGTCAGAGGCGGAAGGAAAGAGGAGGGGAGAGGGAAGGAAGGGGGAATCCTATTCCACTCTTTCCTTTCCCTTCCCCCCTTTCCTTCTCCTATTAGGCCGGCCCATATGGGAGCGCACCAGCCCCTTGTGGCTGGTGTGTTTCCCCTCTTGGCCCATAAGGCCCATATCTTTTGTCGGGGGTGCCCGGAACCCCTTCCGGTGACCCGATAAGTACCCGGTACACCCCGAAACACTTACGGTGTCCGAATACTATCATCCTATATATCAATATTTGCCTCTAGACTATTTAGAGACTCCTTGTCGTGTCCTTGATCTCATCCGGGACTCCGAACAACATTCGGTCACCAAATCACATAACTCATATAATACTATATCGTCATCGAACGTTAAGCATGCGGACCCTACGGGTTCGAGAACTATTTAGACATGACCAAGACACCTCTCTGGTCAATAACCAATAGCGGAACCTGGATGCCCATATTGGCTCCTACATATTCTATGAATATCTTTATCGGTCGAACCGTTATGACATCATACGTAATTCCCTTTGTCCATCGGTATGTTACTTGCCCGAGATTTGATCGTTGGTATCTTCATACCTAGTTCAATCTTGTTACCAGCAAGTCTCTTTACTCGTTCCATAATACATCACCTCATGACCAACTCCTTAGTCATTTGCTTGCAAGCTTATGATGTGTATTACCGAGAGGGCCTAGATATACCTCTCCGATACTCGGAGTGACAAATCCTAATCTCGATCCATGCCAACTCAACAAACACCTTCGGAGATACCTGTAGAGCATCTTTATAATCACCCAGTTACATTGCGATGTTTGATAGCACACAAGGTATTCCTCCGGTATCCGGGAGTTGCATAATCTCATAGTCGAAGGAATATGTATTTGACATGACAAAGCAATAGCAATAAAACAATCATAATGCTATGCTAACGGATGGGTCTTGTCCATCACATCATTCTGCTAATGATGTGATCCCGTTATCAAATGACAACTCATGCCAATAGTTAGGAAACCTTAACCATCTTTGATCAACGAGCTAGTCTAGTAAAGGCTCACTAGGGACATGGTGTTTGTTTATGTATTCACACATGTATCAAGGTTTATGGTCAATACAATTCTAGCATGAATAATAAACCTTTATCATGAATAAGGAAATATAAAATAACAACTTTATTATTGCCTCTAGGGCATATTTCCTTCAGTCTCCCACTTGCACTAGAGTCAATAATCTAGTTTACATTGTAATGAATCTAACACCCATGGAGTCTTGGTGTTGATCATGTTTTGCTCGCGGAAGAGGCTTAGTCAAAGGTTCTGCTACATTCAGATCTGTATGTATCTTGCAAATTTCTGTGTCTCCCTCCTTGACTTGTTCACGAATGGAGTTGAAGCGTCTCTTGATGTGTTTGGTTCTCTTGTGAAATCTGGATTCCTTTGCCAAGGCAATTGCTCCAGTATTGTCACAAGATTTTCATTGGATCCGATGCACTAGGTATTACACCCAGATTGGATATGAACTCCTTCATCCAGACTCCTTCATTTGCTGCTTCCGAAGCAGCTATGTACTCCGCTTCACACGTAGATCCCGCCACGACGCTCTGCTTGGAACTGCACCAACTGATAGCTCCACCATTCAATAAAAATATGTATCCAGTATGAGACATAGAGTTATCCGGATCACTGTTGAAGCTAGCATCGACATAACCATTTACGACGAGCTCTTCGTCACCTCCATAAATGAGAAACATATCCTTGTCAGGTACTTCAGGATGTTCTTGACCGCTGTCCAGTGATCCACTCCTGGATTACTTTGGTACCTCCCTGCCAGACTTATGGCAAGGCACACATCATGTCTGGTACACAACATTGCATACATGATAGAACCTATGGCTGAGGCATAGGGAAAGACTTTCATTTTCTCTTTATCTTCTGCAGTGGTCGGGCTTTGAGTCTGACTCAACTTCACACCTTGTAACACAGGCAAGAACCCTTTCTTTGACTGATCCATTTTGAACTTCTTCAAAACTTTGTCAAGGTATTTGCTTCGTGAAAGTACTATTAAGCGTCTTGATCTATCTTTATAGATCTTGATGCCCAATATATAAGCAGCTTCACCGAGGTCTTTCATTGAAAAACTCTTATTCAAATATCCTTTTATGCTATCCAAAAATTCTATATCATTTCCAATCAACAATATGTCATCTACATATAATATTAGGAATGCTGCAGAGCTCCCACTCACTATCTTGTAAATACATGATTCACCAAAAGTCTGTATAAAACCATATGCTTTGATCACCTCATCAAAGCGTATATTCGAACTCTGAGATGCTTGCACCAGTCCATAGATGGATCGCTGGAGGTTGCACACTTTGTTAGCACCTTTAGGATCGACAAAACCTTCTGGTTGCATCATATACAACTCTTCTTTAAGAAATCCATTAAGGAATGCAATTTTGACGTCCATTTTCCAGATTTCATAATCATAAAATGTGGCAATTGCTAATATCATTGGTGCGCCTCGGTCCTAAACAAACGGTTTAAAACCCCTTTCCGCGATGGCATTTGGAACCGTCGGCAAGTGAGTGTGGGCGATAGGGGGGCCCTTTCCACACGACCCAGAAACCGTCGGGGATAGGGCCCTACAGTACTCCTACTTGTTTCTGCTCGCATTGCCATCGCAGTCGGTATTCTGTGGTGCTACGTTTACGATGCGCGACCCATCACAAACGGTTCAATATTATAGAACGTGTATGATGCGCGGCCCATCACAAACGGTTCACCGTTAAGAAGATTAGCTAATCGTCTTACGAGTGTCGGACAGGATTACGAAACGTCGGACCGTCGTAACACCGTCGTACACGACAACTATCGCACACGCTATTCTGTGGTGCAACGTTTACGATGCATACTTCATCAGAAACAGTTCATGGTTGCGAATTGTGTACGATAAGGCAACTAACACAAACGTTTAGTTTGCCCGCACGGGTTGTGATATTGTCTGACATCGCACACACTTTGCAAACAACAACTGTGTGCATGCTTGCACATGTTTCCTCTCTGTGAACCGTCTCGGATTATGGTGCATATCGCAAACGTTTGTGTTTTACCAACCGTGTGTGCCGTAACAACCTGGAGAGCGTAATTTCACCATAATTTAATTGCTTTTCCAAATTGTACCGGATTTGGATTTGAATTTGAATGTATGCTACAGCTTTATTCATATCCATCAGGTTCAAACAACCAATGCAATATTCGATTCATAGGTACATATGTTCAAGAATTACATAAGAACCAAATAAAGAATGATGAACCACAGTTGTATACTTGTACTATTAAAGACGGTAAAGAAAGAGGCAAAATATATTCTGGTTGTTGAACAAGGTGAAGCGGAATGCCCGTATTGTGCCCTCCTCCATGCAGAAGGCACGTACGACTCTAGTCCAACCCCTTGTGATGGCCGACCGACCATCCTTCGCGGTCTTCATGAAAACATCTAGATAATCATCGTGTTCTGGTAGAAATACTTTAACCTTTGCATGCCCACCAATCATGTAGTTTGAGAGGTAATCTTGAGTAAACTGCTTTGGCAACCACTGCAAAGGAATAATATTTCAGACATTGTCATCTAACACAACCCATTATGGGCAGTAAAAAGAAGGCTGTAGAGTTCTTACTTACCATCCTGCAGTTCGCTGTTGTCTTGGATAAAGTGTAAACAAATAGTTTAATTGCCATCTTTGGACCCATTTTACTAACAATCTTTATCAGCTTCCTCACTTGATGCTGGTTCATCGATATCATTGCCTCATACGCACAAAGGGTCGAAACGCAGATCTTTACCAATGACATATGTACCTAAAAGCACCAAGTTAATATTAGAAGCTAAACAGCAATGGCACAATGATGTAGTACAACACTCTTTTATAATATGTCTATATACATCTGTATGTGGTAGTCCATTTGAAATCTCTAAAAAGACAATATTTACGAACGGAGGGAGTATCTTATAACATCCAATATACTCACATATTAGATGAATTAACATCTTATATTATGGGCCAGAAGGAATTTAGTTCGTTCTTAAAAATTATCTGCTGCTATATCCACGGGTTACAGTTAGTTTGAGCTAGTTCGGGCTCAAATAGCCCTAAAGTATATCTAAACATGAGGGCTAGTTTGAGCTAGTTGCATCTATAACCCACCCAAAAAAACTAGTATCCAACCAAAGAGGTGCTAATTGGAGCTAGTTCTCCTAGTGCATTTATTGTCAATCTAACCCTGCCGTCCAAACAACTCTTTGGATGGAGTTAGTTCAGGGTTAGTAATGAGCTAGAAACTAACTCTAACCTCTAGCTAAGTTGAGTATCCAAACAGGGTTGTGTTGTTGCTGTTGCTCTTCTACGTATATTTAGACATCATTAGAACATTAATGTAACACTCTTCCTTGTTGCTATGTAGCCTAGGATTGCATATTTAGACATTAAGTACAGTGCATGTTGCTATGTAGCCTCAGATATATTACATATGGCCCTAGTTAGCCCAAGGAAAAATGGATTGCAGATATATTCAGTTAAAAGTCCGATTCGCTGGTTAGTCCCTTATCAGCCGCCGGCCTATATGGTACCAGCTACGGATATCCTGAACAGTGAGCCGATATAAGCCATGTGATGAAACTAACCTCGATGGAAAACAGCAGTCGTTCCCAAAATTGTCCTATGTAGGTACATCAAGAAGCATGTTAAGCACAGCAGGCTAAACATCAACCAAAATTACACATGGCAGACAAAATAATCTCCAAAAGATAGCTTCAGTGTGCATGTTTAAGCACGCTAGTAAAGCAAAACAAGTGGAAAGGTGTGCTAACTGCAACAGGCCTAACATTTAACAATAAGCAAACATGGTCATTCAAACTGGTATTGTGCCGGTCTAAGTACACTGGTTATGGTTAAATAAAAATGGAAAGGCGTGTTAACTACAAGATCCAGCAACCAAATGTAGTCATTCATGGTGGTATTGTTGAAACTGGTACTGATGAAATTGAACTGCATAGTTCATACTTGCACATATAGAACATCATGTTGTGAATAACTGGAATAAACAAGACATACTACGAACAACCAAAGATAGCATTTGAAACTGAACATATGCTAACTACAAACGACCGAACAATCAAAAAACTTTAAAAGAGGCATATGCTAGCTATAACAGGCTTAACAACAAGCAAATATATGCATTCCTATCGGTATGTTTAAAACTAGATTGATGAAATGTACTGCACAGTAAATAATTGCACATATAGAGCATCACATTGTGAACAACTGAAATAAACAAAATCATGGGTTTCCTCACTTGTCACAGATGGGCTCGTTCCCGTGGGAAGAGCACGGACCCTGGATGTGCTCCATGTTGTCGCAGATGGGCTCCTTCCCCTTGGAAGAGCACGGCTGTAGGGTGCCCTCCCTGATGTCGCAGACGGGCGCTTTCCCCTTGGAAGAGTAGATGGGATCTTTCCACTTGGAAGAGCCGGAGAGGGTGCCCTCCTCGTGGTCGCCGTCGATGAGGTCTGACTTGGAAGCTGTGGATCCCAAGCCAGCATCGCAGAACATGTCCTTCAAAAATGACAAAAGGGGCTCGATGGCAATGTAGAATGGCAAATTGTTGACAGTGAGCCAGAGGAGATAAGCGGCAGGGCCATGGATGAGATCGACGGCGGTTGAACCCGAGGGGTTGGGGGTGGGCCACTTTACCTGTGACATAGCCCGCCTCAGGGCGTCGCTGTCGATGACCTCAATGTCGTAGCCGGCAGACGAGACATGCCCGCATACTCTAGCCCGCTGCTTGAGTGCCTACCGCAGGTAATGGTTGTCAGCTTCCTCGGCGACGTCGGGCGAAGAGACCGCTATACACCTCTTTTGGGCCAGTTGCTCCTCGAGCTCCACGGGAAGCGTAGCCGGGCTTAGGCTGCGACGCTCTGTAGTGGGGGATGGGGATCTGTGGGAAAGGGGGCGTTTGGCAGGCGTCATCTAAGAAACTCAGGGCGGCCTGGGTATGGAGATCGGTGGGTAAGCTGCACGGGCAAACCGGCAGATGTTGACAATGGAGGCCTTGTGGCGGCAGCAGCGGCGGCGGGGACTTTGCTAGGGTTTTGAGCGAGGGAGGGTGTGTGTGTGTGTGTGTGTGTGCGTGCGCGCGCGCACGCCCGAGGAAGTTTTGGTGTTTGTGTGTGTGTGGAGGGGGGGCGGGGTGTTTGAGGAAATGACACGGGTACTGAAAATTTTACCACACGGGAGTCAAACGCGGGACTGAAATGCCGGGCTATTGAAAATTTTGATGATAGTGCATCGCACACGGTCCGGAGATAACAACCGTGTGTTATGAAAAAGAAAAAACCTCGAGGCGGGCAGATATTTTCGATGCAGGCGGGATTGGGAACAAGAAACATCGCACACGGTCTGGAGATAACAACCGTGTGTTATGAAACAGAAAAACCCTCGAAGCGGGCATATATTTTTGAGAGGGGGAGCCTCGTGGAGCCCAATGTACTGTGCGGATGTGTGCGTGACAGGTGCACCGGCGTGGCACACGATTAGTTTGAGTGAACCGTGTCTGTTGTGTCATCCGACTTATCTAATGTTCATGAATTTGGCGAAAAATGACGCGGGAGAGGGTCAGAACACGAACACACTTGCATGTGGACCAAATTTATGTATCAAAAGGGTGGTTTGATTTTCATAATACCAAATGCAACTTAGATGTGGCACCTCTCTCGCAAAGCGCATGGTATTGCTTGATCCCACCCTCTTGTGCCGGCACAAAGGGAATCATAAGCTATGAATGCATGCCCCCTCCCCCTCAACCGAGGTTCACCTAGCAAAGTGCGAAGTAGCTAGCAGCCCTCCTCCTCCCTCGTGTTGGCACAAAGGGAATCCTAAGCTATATATGAATGCATGCCCCCCAACCGAGGTTAACCTAGCAAAGTGTGAAGTAGAGCTAGCAGCCCCCTCCCTCGTGTGAGCACGAAGGGATTCCTAATCTATGAATGCATGCCCCCCAACCGAGGTTCACCTAGCAAAGTGCGAAGTAGCTAGCTGCCCCCCTCCCTCGTGTCGGCACGAAGGGCATTCTAGCTAAGCTATGAATGCATGCCCTCCCCCCCAACCGAGGTTCACCCTAGCAAAGTGCGAAGTAGCTAGCAGCCACCCCTCCCTCGTGTCGGCACGAAGGGTATCCTAAGCTATGAATGCACATGCCCCCCTAACCGAGGTTCATCTAGCAAAGTGCGAAGTAGCTAGCAGCCCCCCCTCGTGTCGGCACGAAGGGAATCCTAAGCTATGAGCATGCCCCCTCCCCCCCAACTGAGGTTCACCTAGCAAAGTGCGAAGTAGCTAGCAGCCCCCCACCCCCTCGTGTCGCCATGAAGGGAATCCTAATTAAGCTATGAATGCATGCCCCCCCCAACCGAGGTTCACCTAGCAAAGTGCGATGTAGCAACCCCCCCCCCCCACACACACTTTCAGTCGGCGGGCCAGAGAGGCATATATCTCACCAAGATGGATCGTAAAACGGACCAAGAATAATCCACCTTGTTGTACAACCTATCTCTTGTTGTTGGTCAAAGTGATGTCCATCCATGCGACCCCGGAGATGGGCTAGCTCGCCAATAATCATGCAAGTAGCTAGTCCCCGAAGACAACCACTGCATGCGTGTGGCCCAAACATATGTATGGAGAGGTGTGTTTTTGAGTAACAATGAACAACTTTGATGTGGCACCGTGATTTCGAACTAGAAATCCCCACACTAAGTGAGGGTTAGGTTGACGATGCATATGTATGTTACACCACACTTCAAGCCAACGACGGGGATTCATATATGCATGCATGCGTGCATAGTATATGCGCTCAAACTTAATTAGGTCTGAATCTCACCATGACCTATACTACGATAACACTAACCAAATGAAGAATCAGCCATGGTAACCTATCTTGTTGTTGGTCAAGGTGATCATGGATGTCTACGCGGGCCCACGAATATATAGGCTTGTCGCCGATAACCATGCGAGGGAGTGTATCATTCGAAGGCAACCACTACATGCATATGTATGGAGGTGATGCGTGCATGAATGCATGTTTGAATACACAACATTGATCTGGAGCGTGTGTCAAAAATCGTACACTAGCTCCCCACATAGAGCGAGCTCGATTCATGATGATGTCGTTGTACTAGCCACTTCGACTCGATGGGAGGGATTCATGCGTACACATGCATATGTGTGTGCTCAAAGTGTATCATGCATGTCATCCCAGAGCAAAAATAATAATCCCCTCCTAAGTCAAATTAACCTCTCTTGTTGTCAGGCAAAAATAAGTGATGGACCAAGCGGGCCCACAGATGGAAAGCATCGATATCGCTGATAACCGCTTAAGTGGGTGCGAGAGGACAACCACCACCACTTTGCATGTGGGCCAAACATATATATGTTGAATACCCAAAATGCACAACTTTGATGTGCCACATGCCTCAAAAACCGTAACCATGCACCCACACAGAGCGAGGTTCATATCAAGCGTACTACATATGATGGTCCCCTTCCCCCCTCTTCACTATATGCTCCTGTCGTAATATATGTACAACCCAAAAGAATCCTCATTGATGGTGAAATTAATTAACCTCTCCCGATGTAGGTTAAAGTGATGCATGCATGCATGCATCGATGATGGCCTCGTGGGCCCACAGATGGAAGCGTCGCATGTGAGTGTCCTAGCTAGGATATATATGCATGTGGCCCAAAAAGGTGTTGTGTGATGTTTGAATAACCAATTTCCCAATTTTGATGTGGCACGTGCCTCGGTAACCAAAAAGTCCCGACACTGAGTAAGGTGCTTGTTCACGGACGCATACGTATAGTATATATGCTAGTCCCCTCCCACCTCTTCGACGCGTACTATATACCACCATAACACAAACAAAAAAGATTATACCTTGCTGGTCAAATTAACCTCACTGCCGGCTGTTCGTCAAAGTGATGGACGACGACCTCGCGGGCCCACAGAAAGCGTCACACGCGAGTATCGAGTGTCGTGTAGGACAACCATCGACTGCATGTGGCCAAAACATTTATGTATGAAAGGGTTGTGTAATGTTTTAAATAACGATTTCACGACTCAGATGTGGCAGCAGCCTGCCTAACCAAACGGCAAACCCACACGGTGGCTCACAACTCGTAGTGTACTACAAGGCACCCGCTACCCCCAGACGCACACACCCACACACACACCGCGAATCCATCGCAATTATGATGCATGTTAAATTAATTATCCCGCGTTGAACATACATGTTACCAAAGGAGGGACGTTTTAATTTCAAAAAATTCACAGAGATCATTAAGACGTTTTAGTACATTGATTGATTAATTTTCTATGGGTATAATGTGCAAAAATCAAATTTGAGCTACATGCACACATGATAGTGCACCTAAATGGATTGCAAAAACACATGTGTCTCACTGGGTGCATGTTTAGTCCCCGTGCAACAAATTTCAAACATTGAGAATCTTGATTTTTAAATTCTAGTACATCCAAAACTTATTTGATGTTCATGAAACTTATCGTGTTGTCATATGGACACAATTACAAAGTGGCATTATAATTTTTTTTCAAATTTGAGACCAGTTTTGATGTAATTTTATCTAATTACAGACGGGAGATTATTAGTAATTGGGAACCAATATCCCAAATGGATTATTTATTCTATCCGTGGGCGTTAGAGCAACAATGGATACGTGCCATGCTTCGGTTAAGCAATAAAGCGGCAGCATTAATCATCCAAATAGAAAAACAATATACGTGCCGCCGCGCGACCCGTGTGGCGTGCGAGCAGGCGTGAGTTGACGGGACGCATGCGAGCAGTCCACCGCGCAGGCAGACGGGGAGGCATGCGTGCAGGTGTGTGAATTGACGGAGGCGTGCTCGCTGCGCAGTGTCATCGGGAGGTGTGCGAGTAGCTGTGTGAAACTTTGGTAGGCATGCGAGCAGTCCGGTGCGCAGGCTCACCGGGAGGCGAGCCATCGGTTTGACTGCCGCCCGCCTCTCTCCCACAACTCCCACTACTCCATATTAATGGTGCGCCCGAGCGGCCGCACCCCCACCCTCGCTACGCACACACAATCCTCTCTCTCCGCTTGCAACCTCGACGCCGCTCTCAGTCCTCAAAGCCATCAGTGTATGAGGATGCCACCGAAGCGCCCCATCGGAGGGAGTGGCGACGTTGGGGCTGCTAAAGCAACGGAGCACGGCGTGGAGATGGAGACAGAGGTTGCCGTCACCGCCAGTGAGTTATCGCTGCACCCTGACATCGTCAACGACGTCGAGCTTCCATAGCCGGAGTTGGAGTTCCACACCGAATCAGACGACCACTCTGATGACAACTCCGACGACCACTCCAGCGACGACTCCGACAACGACGGACAGCTGGTTAGTCATCTATACCCATTTATGTGTCAAATAGATCATAGGGTTTCTCTTGTTACTCCTGCCTCCCCCTTTTTGGAATAGAAATCCTGTGGTTATGTTCTCCCAATCCATGAAATCTGAGTAAGTTTCGTTAGATCCGTGTAGTGTATTGATTGTTTGAATGGTACGGGTGATAAGTGATTAGTTGTTTCATTTGTGCAAATGATTTTTGCTAGTAATCCGACTAGGGTTAGTGTTCATGCTAATAATTCCTAGCCAGGACTTGACAATTGATTTTGAATGACCTACATATGTTTGTGCCATTATTTTCTTCAAGATTGGTCTATACATAGATGACTGTGCTTAAAAATCGAACCATATTCTCTGGATATGTATAAATAAAGGGATAGCCATAAATTCCTAATCCTACTTCACGGCATGTAATCAGTGATTTGATGCGAAATTTGTTTTACTATATGTAGAGGTGCTGTTTGGCGATGTGGACAGCGAGGATGAAGATGTGCAGAGGAGGTACAAGAGGCGAATCCCGAGGGAGCTTTATGCGGGAATGCATAACAGGCGTATTAGGACCTGGAACGACGGCTATGGATGCCCATTTTGCAACCACAAGATTCATGACGCGTATCTAAGTGTTCTTGCGCATGCAAGAGGACGGGCCGTTGGCTCCTCCAAGCAGAAGTATTCTCGCAGGGTGGCGCACGGCGCGTACGCCGAGTACCTGAAGAACCTTCGGGATCGTGCCGACCGCATGTGAGATGAGATGTGGGATGGATCGAATTATGTACGCTTGAGTATGCTTAATGAAGGTTGAACTATGTACTTATGGTTGAACTATGCTTATGTATGTGTACGCTTATTATCTATGTCTGAGTATGTTAAATATTTCGCCGATTTCGCAAAAAAATGTTAAATATTTCGCCAAATTTTGGTAAAAATTACAACGGGGGACCAACAAACCAGGACGGAGGTAGTACGTCAACCACACACGGTTCCCAAAATTGGAACCGTGTGCAATGACTATCATTTTGCCTGATGTGTCAATCACACACGGTTCGCTCTAGCAAACCGTCACCCCCAAAATTCTTTGTGGGACAGAAAACCCTCACCATGCAATTCAAAAAAGAAAAAAGAAAACCCACACCATCCCCACGTCACAAAACCCTCACCCCACCCACCACCCACCTCGGACCCTCCGGTACGTTCCCCATTCACACAGCACAAGCTCTTCCGCGTCTATGCCATGGCACCGCCTATCGCGGCGGTAAACACTTAGCTCGCCGCCTGCTGCCGCCGCCAGGCTGGCAAAGCCCACGCATTTCGCCACTTCCGCTTGCCGCCTCCTATCGCCATCGACATTCTCGATGCGGCTCGCGGTCGACCCAGCTCCACTCGGTTGGGGAATCTGCCGTACTGAGGGTTCTTTCTCATGGACGACAAGGTAACTAATTTAACGAGATATTATCTCATCTCTTATCCCAGTTCATATGCCTCCTTTAATCACCCGGCGAAAATCGCCGTGAATTCACTTTTATTTGAGCTGGTTTGAGGGTTCTCTTTCATTCATAGAATGTATAGTGCGCCGATACTTCAGGACTTGGCGACCGCCGCCAGAGATTCCATCTCATTGTACCAGATAACTTGAGGACGCGCCCGGTATTTCAATCTCACCCTAAATCGGTTGGCATGGCCCACTTTCCTGAACATATTCTAAATATGGCTACATTTGGATAAAAGGTGCCACATGCACCATATACGTCAAAGGGGATTTCCCCCCTCTTCTTTCTATGTTAGGCAAATTAATGATGTATTGTTCTTTCGACCACTATCATATTTCCATGACAGCATGTTTACCCTATCTGTTTAATTATAGACTTTTGTCCTTCGATTTCAACTGATGTACAGTTCTTTCAATTTGGGCCCATATTTGCATGTTACCATATTTTCTTTAACAACCCTACCATTTTCTGCAGGACATCCCTCGCTATGCAATAGATTATGTAGTGCACAATTTTTCCCTTTACATACATCAAGGCTCCACGAATGTCATACTGCGCACAAACCATGGATTTACAATCGTTGCTACTGTAAGACTTGATGAACATGGTGACTCCTATTTTGGCACTGGCTTTTGGAATGAAATTGCAAAGTTTTATGTACTGAAAGCTGGCACTAAAATTGCACTGCACATAGAAGGGCCTGGTCATGAGATATATGATAACTTCCCCGACAAAATCATCCATCCAGACTTTGTTCGAAGTAAGTTTTCTTTTCAACTATCTGCATATGTTGACTTACCCAGCAATGTCAAATGAATTGTTTAGTATTTAAGCAACCAATTGTTATTCCCTTATCTTACTATATTCCTACCTAATAACTTCTAGTTACCAATAAACTTTTCTATTGCCCTGTTTTAACTAAATATTCCCTGCACTCCCATTTCCATCAGAAAGTGCCGCTAACAAGGAGACTCCGGAGGTGGAGAACGGGGCTGCCAACAAGCGGAGGCGGGGCGAGCCACAACCGCAAGCGACTCCAGTAGGCCTAGACTTAATCAGTAGCCTCCCCGATGATATGTTGAGAGTCATCATCTCCCTCCTCCCAATCAAATATGGGGTGCGGACAACCCTCCTTTCCCGGTGGTGGCGCCCCCTATGGAACTCCAGCCCTCTCGACCTCATCGACACCCACGAGCTCTGCCATGGCTATCGCAAAAGCTTGCATGCGTTCTCCAAGATCCTCGGCAGTCACCTTGGCCCAACCAAAGGCCTTAGAATGGGCAAGTTCCGTTCCAACGGCAAGGACCGAGCCAAGCTTGACGACTCATTCCGAACCCTGCCCTAGATCAGCTCGAGGAGCTCACTTTTGATGATGGGCATATGCGGTCGCTGCCAACGTCCGCACTCCGCCTCGCACCCATGCTGCGCGTCACCAAGTTCAGGAACTGCCATTTCCCGCCCCTTAATGACGCGCCCGCTCTTATTCTACCACGACTGAAGCACCTCGAGCTCGTCCCCGTCTGCCTCTCAAAGGGTGACATGGAGCGCCTGCTCCGTGGCTGTACTGCACTCGATTACCTTCGTCTTCAGGCGATCAATGGGTTGAGTACCTTCCACATCACCTCCATGACTCTCCGGACTATTTATGTGTGTTGCTGGTGCGGCAGGAAGACATCACAAAAGGTGGACCATGGTATGGTCATCCAGGACACACCTGCACTTGAGAGATTACTTGTAGTTGATCAAGAAGGTCCAACAAGAATCAATGTCATTTATGCGCCGAAATTGACAATGGTGGGCTACTCGCCTGACAAATACTCTGAACTTGTTATTGGATCCACACCCATTCAGGTACAATAGCCGCCTTCTACGTATCCTTCTACAAATTTACATTATTTCTAATTTTGAAGATGTTTGTTCGTCTGTCATTCAGAAAATGATTCTGACAAGCTTGACCCCAAAACTGCGCACGGTGAAGGTCTTGGCACTAGAATCTATCGGGCCCGACCTGGAGCAAGTTGTCAGTTTCCTGAGATGCTTTCCGTGCATGGAGAAGCTATATATCGAGGTGATGTTCCTTTCCTGTTAGATGTTAACCATAAGGGCGTTCAATTTGTGACACCTTTTTCCAAGTTTACAATGACAATGTACTATGATTTCTGAAGGTTCTTTTGGAGGATTTCAGTACATACATGCCCCCCCATATTGGTTGCTTGATCCATATGGTTACAATCAATAAGCATTTCTCCTTTGGATTCATCTGTACTAGTTTTCTTATGGAACTTTTCATCCACTCCAACCTCTTGTGAAGAAGGCTACATTTTTCTAGAATGTAATCAAATGCCCATGTTAATCATGTCAGATCGAAGATGGCATGTTAGTGCATTTTACAAATCCTGCAAACCAAATAGCTAGTCCTGTAGTAATGTTCAAAACTGCATGTAGGCACTAACATGTTCTCTTCTTTGCAGATAAGATTAGGCCCAGTGGTGGATAATGTGATACAATATAACAATCACATCGAATGCCTAGATCTGCATCTCTCAGAAATTACTTTGAAACTCCTACCGAGGGACCTTACCGGAGATTATATTCGCCAGGTTCTTTGTTCTCAGAGCAAGGGTGCTGAAGGAAATGAGGTTTGCCCTACATTTATTTCGCAAAAATGAATGGTCTGTTGATCAGCGCCGGCGCCTGCGGCAGAATGGAGTAGGCTCCAAAAATGCTGAATTTCATTTTGGAACTTCATATGACAGAGTAATCTGAAGTCATCGTGTCAACCCCATACATGACTTCTCAGTGGCTGACCCCTTTGCAAAAATTGTGAGGTTTCGAAGCCAGACTTAGAAGCGGTGATATTAGTTTGAACCTCTCTGATATCCATGTTCAGCGCATCAGCGCGAGCGTTTGCAGCTGATGAGCTGAATTTCAGTTCTAATATCAGTTTGAACCTTGTAATCTTCGAATTTGAGCCATATAACTCTGGAATTTGAACCTTGTAACATTTCGAGCTTTTGTGGTACAATCGTTGAAATGGCATCGTATGAGACTCGTATATTGCTAGCACTATTTTGACCTTAATATGCAATGGTCTTAGATTTTATTAACCATTCTCAAATCAGTTTACCTTGTCGATCTCACAGCACACGATCTACATAGCTAACTCGACTGCGATCTTCGACATTATTGCACACAGTTGGTTTCTTCCACCGTGTGCACTGTAGAGCGCAGAATTAATTATCGCACTCGAGTGTCCACGCCTGGGGTGCGGTGTTGTCAAAGCATGCACTAGATTCTGGAATCCTCCGCTATGAACGACGTGACAAGACGTGACGATTACAAGCCGGCCGGCCCCCATTTATTACAGCGGCCATTTAACCTACCCTTGTGTCTCTTCAACCTTTCTATCGCGCCCTACCATTGCAAGAAGCACACCCACCACGAGAAATTCTTAGAGGGTATCTTGCGCGGCTCCAATGGCGCTCCGAGCGGCTGCCGACGACGAGCAGCAGTTCACCATGCGTGCCATGGTGGCCACCCACAGAAGGTTCATGGACCTCTCGGTGGTGTACACCAACGATTCGGTCTGGGTGGAGCACTCCATCCACATCATGGAGTTGTTGCTTCAAGAGGAGAAGTACAAGGTGGTCGGGTTCGACCTCGGGTACACCAGCGCTCGTGCCGGGTCTCGTCCCAAGGTCGCCGTTGCCCAGATGTGCGTGCGCCACCACGTCCTCGTCTACCACTACTGCCTGGCCACAAGGCCTTGCGAGCGTTTCGCCAGGTTTGTCAACAGCCCCCACTACGTGTTTGCTATGGTGGACATCACCAACGATGTAAAGGCGCTCGAGAGTTCGGGCCTCGCCTGCCAGAATCTTGTCGACATCCAGGGCCAATACAAGATCTGGGGCAACAAGGAGCATGAGAAGGACTCACTGGTTCACCTCGCCGAGGCCATCATCGACCCCTACTACAGAGACATGAAGGATTCGTGCAACAAGGACAAGTGTGCCTGGCACTCGGCTTGGATGGAGAAACTCGACAAAGCTCACATCGTGTACGCGGCCAAGGAGGCGTACACAAGCTACGACATGTA
Source organism: Triticum aestivum (assembly GCF_018294505.1). Taxonomy (NCBI): domain Eukaryota; kingdom Viridiplantae; phylum Streptophyta; class Magnoliopsida; order Poales; family Poaceae; genus Triticum; species Triticum aestivum. Next base: position 341,838,780 of record NC_057796.1, read on the forward strand.
CCGGCGGATCATTGACATGAGGAAGTGCCTCCTTCCCCAAAACGGCCAGGGATCCAGCCGGAAGCAGAGCAATGGCAAGCGTCGTCGCAACAATAAGTAGATGATTAGATCCTTGTTTCTCCTACTTTAGTATGCATGTAATTGCTTACTTTGGTGTGTGCAAATGTTATGTGTGTAGACTTGTGTAATTGTATGCTTAATTTGGTTATGAAATGCTGTATTTTTAAATATATATGTTGATGCTCTATAGACAGAGCGTAGATGGTGTGCGGACAAAAAAAATCACATCGCACACGGACTAAACAATGGAACCCGTCAGTGATGTTTTCATCAATCACTCACAATTGTATACCAGCAATCGTTTGCTCACAACACACACGGCTTGTTAGCAGTAATCATTTGTGTTCTTATCGGTCTTCGCACACGTTTCTGATTACAGACCTGTTTGCCTCGTATCACACACATCTTGTTCATTTGAACCGTTTCTGTTCTCATGTCTCAATACAAACAGTTCATCCAAGTGAAACGCATGCCGTATATCGCACACACCTTGAATCTTGCTGACCGTTTCTTTTGTGTTGCCTAATCACAAACAGTTCATCCGAGTGAACCGTATGCTGTACATCGCACACACCTTCATCTGGCTGCCCATTTCTTTTGGTCCTCATTATCACAAACGGTTAATTGAGCTGAACCGTATGCCCTTAATCGCACACGCAACTAAAACCTGAACCGTGTTTGATGCATCCTCCATCGCAAACGTTTTGCATCATTTATGACAGTTTTCATACAGCACCGTTTGCGATTATTGCATCGCACACAGTTTCTCGAAGGGTCTCTGATCATAGTGTCGCATTAGCAGCATCCTGCAGTGGTGCATGATTCAGACGGACTTAAGCATCGCTATGGGTGAGCAAGTCTCATTGTAGTCAACCCCTTGTCGAAAACCTTTTGTGACAAGTCGAGCTTTGTAGACAGTAACATTACCATCAGCGTCAGTCTTCTTCTTGAAGATCCATTTATTCTCAATGGCTTGCTGATCATCGGACAAGTCCACCAAATTCCATACTTTGTTCTCAACTTCTCATACATGGATCCTATCTCAGATTTCATGGCCTCAAGCCATCCGTCGGAATTTGGGCTCATCATTGTTTCTTCATAGTCCGTAGGTTCATCATGGTCTAGTAACATGACTTCCCGGACAGGATTACCATACCACTCTGGCGTGGAACGTGCTTTGTTCGACCTACGAGGTCCAGTAGTAACTTGATCCGAAGTTTCATGATCATCATCATTAGCTTCCTCTCTAGTTGGTGTAGGCATTACGGGAATGGATTTCCCTGATGTGCTACTTTACAAATCGAGAGAAGATACAATTACCTCATCAAGTTCTACTTTCGTCCCACTCACTTCTTTCGAGAGAAGCTCCTCTAGAAATGTTCCATTCTTGGCAACAAAGATCTTGCCTTCGGATCTGTGGTAGATTGTGTACCCAATTGTTTCCTTAAGGTATCCTATGAAGACGCACTTCTCCTATTTGGGTTCGAGCTTATCAGGCTGAAGCCTTTTGACATAAGTGTCACAACCCCGAACTTTAAGAAACAACAGATTAGGTTTCTGGCCAAACCACAGTTCATACGGTGTCGTCTCAAAATAGATCCGGTAAGAAAACGGCGAACAGAAAAAGAGAGCGAATAAAACAGCAAATTTTGAGAAGTGGGGGAGAGGAAAACGAGAGGCAAATGATAATTAATGTAAATTGCGAGGAGATGAGATTTGTGATTAGGAACCTAGTATATGTTGAAGATCCTCCCGGGCAACGGCGCCATAAATTCCTTTTGATGTCGGCTAGGACTACGTCGGTATTTCCCCAAAGAGGAAGGGATGATGCAGCACAGCGGCGGTAGGTATTTCCCTCAGTGAAGAAACCAAGGTTATTGAACCAGTAGCAAAACCAAGTAACACAACGTAAATAGCCCCTGCACATAGATAACAAATCCTCGCAACCCGACGTGTAAAAGGGGTTGTCAATCCCTTTCGGGTAGCAGCGCCCCAAGATGTGCAAACGGACGTGAGGAAATTGTAGTAGATTGATAGATCGAACGCCAAATAAAATAAATAAGAATAAAACGCACCGAGGTATTTTTCTGTTTTTGGTTTAATAGATCTGAAAATAAATACAAAGGAAAAGTAGATCACAAAGGAAAATATATGAGAAAGAGACCAGGGGGGCGTAGGTTTCACTAGTGGCTTCTCTCGAGAAATATAGCAAACGGTGGGTAAACAAATTACTGTTGGGCAATTGATAGAACTTCAAATAATCATGACAATATCCAGGCAATGATCATTATATAGGCATCACGTCCAAGATTAGTAGACCGACTCCTGCCTGCATCTACTACTATTAGTCCACACATCGACCACTATCCAGCATGCATCTAGTGTATTAAGTTCATGGAAAATGGAGTAATACAATAAGAATGATGACATGATGTAGACAAGATCTATCTCTGTAGAGATAGACCCCATGGTTTTATCCTTAGTAGCAACGATACATACATGTCGGTTCCCCTTATGTCACTAGGATCAAGCACCGTAAGATCGAACCCACTACAAAGCACCTCTTCCCCTTGCAAGATAAATAGATCAAGTTGGCCAAACAAAACCCAAATATCAGAGAAGAAATATGAGGCTATAAGCAATCATGCATAAAAGAGATCAAAGGAACTCAAATACTTTCATGCATATAAAAAGATATAACTGATCATAAACTCAAAGTTCATCAGATCCCAACAAACACACCGCAAAAGAGTTACATCATATGGATTTTAAAGAGACCATTGTATTGAGAATTCAGCAAGAGAGAGGAAGCCATCTAGCTACTAACTACGGACCCGAAGGTCTACAAAGAACTACTCACGCATCACCGGAGAGGCACCAATGGACGTGGTGAACCCCATCCGAGATGGTGTCTAGATTGGATCTGGTGGTTCTGGACTCTGGGCGGCTGGATCAATATTTCGTCGACTCCCCTAGGGTTTCTGGAATATTGGGGTATTTATAGAGCAAAGAGCTGGTCCAGGGGGCACCCGAGGTGGGCACAACCCACCAGGGCGCGCCTGGGCTTCCTGGCGCGCCCTAGTGGGTTGTGCTCTCCTCAGAGCACCCCCTGTCGGTGTCAAAACCGGCGGATCTCGGGTAGGGGGTCCCGAACTGTGCATCTAGGATCGATGGTAACAAGAGACGGGGGACACGATGTTTACCCAGGTTCGGGCCCTCTCTATGGAGGTAATACCCTACTTCCTGCTTGATTGATCTTGATGAATATGAGTGTTACAAGAGTTGATCTACCACGAGATCGTAATGGCCTAACCCTAAAAGTCTAGCCTATGTGAATATGGTAATGAGTATATGTATCCGTACTACGTTCTCCGGTTTATATAAGCACCGGAGAGATCTAGGGTTACACAGGGTCGGTTACATCAGAGGGAAACTTCTTAGTCAGTCGCCAAGCTTGCCTTCCACGCCAAGCAGATTCCAATCCGGACACGAGTACAATCTTCGGCCTTCATGTCTTCACGGCCCATCAGTCCGGCCCAACGAATAACAGGCCGGACGCCCGAGGACCCCTTAGTCCAGGACTCCCTCAGTAGCCCCTGAACCTGGCTTCAATGACAAGGAGTCCGGCGCGTTGATTTGTCTTCGGCATTGCAAGGCGGGTTCCCTCCTTCCTAACTCTGGAATAGTCTTCGGATGTAGTAAGTATATCCGGACCCGTGTATGTGATTGCAGAGAATACAATATTCCACAAGTCCGACCTGCTGACAACTGTTTATGACATTGCATTATGCCTGCTTAGTTTATTATTTCCAATCGTCGGCTAGCCCCACGCCCCATGTCTTGGGACGCGGTTTTATCGGCACGTCTTGTCAAAGCAGGGATCGTGTCCCTTATTCACGGGATTTTCAATAATGTAGGCGTGGGTAACCCAACCGTCCCCTGGGTACAACTCTTTGAGGATAGGTAAGTTTCGAGACCCAAGAGGGGACGCTCAATATTCTGGGCCTTTATATAGGGACCCAAACTTGTCGTTTCTCTTTTGCGCTTGCTTCTTCCCCAACCCCAGTCACCTTGAGTTCCAGCCCTCGGGTTCCAATCACCACCAGCCCCAATCATGTCCGGGTCCAGCCGTTCAGGCTGGTGGGTGGCCTCTTCTGTCACGGAGGAGGATATTGTGAAGCTCCGCGTGGCGAGGTATCTGACCCCAGAAATCCTTCATCGGCTTCCCACCGAGGGGCAGGTTATTCCCACCCCCAAATCTGGCGGGAGTGTAGTATTTGTGTCCCACTTCCTCCATGGTTTAGGGTTCGCGCTTAACCCCTTCGTCCGGGGGCTCATGTTCTACTATGGGCTAGATTTTCACGATCTGGCCCCAAACTCTGTTCTTCTCATCTCGACATTCATCGTCACGTGTGAGGCCTTCCTCCGGACTCCTCCGCACTTTGGTTTGTGGCTCAAGACTTTTGACGTGAGGCCACAGGTGGCAGAGGAGGAGCAGGCAGAGTGCGGCAGCGTTGTAATATGCAGGCTTGTCGACGCGGTTTGGTTTGAAGGGTCCTTCGCCGAGTCTTCCGGCATGTGGCAGCAGGGGTGGTTTTATATCAACGAGCCGCGGGGCTCCAAGTGGGCGGCTACGTCTGCGTTCCGACCTGGCCCTCCGATTCAGCTTGCTTCATGGATCAATAAGGGATTGGACTGGGGATCCGTCAATGAAGTGCAGACTCTGCAAAGTCGCATCCAGAGCCTTTCCGAAAAGGGAATCGATCTTGTGAACGTCGTTCAAGTAATGCTAGTCCGCCGGACCCTGCCATGTCAGCGGCGGCCTCTCCGTATGTGGGAGTTTAATCCAGAAGGGCGGCAGAATCTTTAGCACTTCTTCGGCGCTACGCACGAAGGAATGTGGAAATTATATTTCGGGGAGCAAGAGCAATGGCCGGACACCACCGAAGACGTTGGCCTTGACTGCAATCATCCAGACACTTCGGTAAGTATTCAATCTCCGAACACCTTCCATTCAAGCATCCCTTGACAAGACACTGAACAATCCGTCCCTATGCAGGACTGGATAAAGAAAGCGGTGTTAATCTAGTGTCCAGCGCCCCTTCCCGAAGACCCTGCGACCGCCCTACTGACGAGGATGCTGACTCCGACACTGTACCAGGTGTATGTAGAGGGGGAAGAGAGCGGGGAGCCTAGAGGTGATGCCCGCCCTAAGGACGAATTAGACGCTGTGTTCGGGGAAACCGAAACCCTTTTGCCCAGGGGCAAAGGTGCAGAGGGGGCCCCCCATGGCAAGAAGAGGGCCGCTTCCGGAGGTCAGGAGGGGAAACCTTCCAAGAAAGGGGAAATGCCATCGTCGGGCGGCTTGAGCCGGGCAAGCAATGTCGATGTAGAGCTTTGTGATGAGGACAAACCTCTGGCCAAACCGGAAGTGCAGCGGGGTATTTTAATCATACCTCATTCCTTTCTTATTACCCAAGTAATCCTCCGACATATGTACATCCTCGCAGGTTAACGCCTGGTGTTTCTCAATCGTCTTCCTCCTCGGGAGACCTTCTTCCAGAGATGATGGAGAGTGACACGCCTTCTCCAGCCTCCTCGCCCAACAGGGCGGATGATTTTGAGGCATCGTCCCGGGGGGCTCCTCCTGATCGACAAGTAGTGCAGGAACAAAGAAGGCGTTACCCGAAGGTGGTGCCTCTGTCACTCAGGGTTCGGGAATCAAGTACGATGGCCCCGAACTATCCGATTTATAGTCGGAGACGATTCTGGAGGCGAGTGGGCGGATCCCTTCAAAGGAATGCCATATTCCGGCGGCGGTTTCCGGAGACCCAGGAGCGCCGGAAACGCTAACGGACATACTGCGACAAGCGTCCATTTCAGGGGAGCATCGTGCCTTGATGGCTACGGTGGTCGAAAAGGTTTTATCCGCGAAGAGCGGGTTGAACGAGGCCTTTACGAGCCTTCTGAGGGGTTTTGAGGTTTGTGATGTAGTTTTGCCAATGGAATCTTATTGACGGAACGCACCTGTTGTATATGCAGTAGCCCCTGAGACTCGGATTGCCTTCCAAAGGAAGCGATAGGAGGATCGAAAAGATATGCTCAGGTACTAACCTTGATTTGACAATGAACACAGGCTGCCTCCCCTCCTGCAGCTACCCGAAATACGGAAGTGGCCGAATTGCAGCGGAAGCTGGATATTGCGGAGGATGACATTACATTGATCAACAGGCGTCTTGACGACTCGCAAGATATGTATTTCGAGCATTCCTTACACCAATGTGCTTGTATTTTAAGCCTGACTCTAAAAAGAGTTTTATATGACATGTGCATGAATGTAGATGGTGCTGCCGCCATGGAGGCCCTTCGGGCAGAGCTAGCCCGGGCCAAGAAGCAGGCCCAGTTTAGTAATGCGGCTGCCGAAAAGGCATCGGCTGAGTTGAAAGCCGAACAAGCTGCACGGTGCCAAGATCAGGAGAAGATGTCCACCATGGCGCACGATTTAGAGAATGCGCCTAGCCGCTGTAAATTTCTTGAAAAAGAAAATGAAGCCAAAACGGCTGAACTTGACAAGGCCTTACGAGAGGCAAGAGAAGCGCGGTCTGAATCCAGAGCGGCCCGTGAGGAGGTCTGGCAAGCTGTGGACATTGCTGCTGGCAAGCCCTTTTTGCTGCAAACTAAGTTCGGCGATCCGAACTATGTTCAGCTTAACCACGTATGGAGTTCTCCGGACAAATTTTTAGACTTGCCGAAGAGTTCTTCCGATGCGGCGCGGTTTTACCACGCACAAGAGGGGTGTGCAACAGAGAAGCTTTTCTGGTCACAATTCGGCGCGTCAAAGCACCCTCTGCTGCTGAATGAACATATGTCCCAGTGGGCCGAGCTGCATAGGATATTCGGCGCTGCCATGAAGAACGTCATAGTCCGGTTGTGGCCGACTGAGCCTGTTCCGAGTAGTTATTTCGGCCTAGTGCAGCGGCTTGTTGATGCGGTGCCACATATCGACGCTGTGAAGCGGTCGGCATGCATTGAGGGTGCACGGATGGCCTTTGCCCGAGTCAAAATGTTCCGGGGAAAGATGAAGTCCATCGATGTTGCGGCGAGGAGTCCACCCAAGGGCAAGGACCGTTATGAGCCGGAGCATTATTTTGAAGACGTCCTAGAGGCCGCCCGCTTGATAGAGGGTCAGTGCTCGAAAGACATAATGTTCGAGTGATGTGTATAAGGGTTGTAACAGACAACTTTATAGTTAGTATATTTATATTTTGCTCGAAAGCTTGAATTCCTCCTGTGCGGCCGTTTTAGTATAATCTGAAAGTTTTCCAGTCGTCGGCTTCAGCCCCCTCGTAGGAAGTACGGGGGTGTTCGGAAAAGCATTTAATCACTCTTGATCCAACATCTTGGTCCATAAAGGAGGTGATAATGCGGTGAACCAGACAATCGGACTATAGGGCGTTAACACTTTCACTTAGCCATAGGAGTTTTATCGTGGGGCTACGACATAGCCCCTGGTATGTATACGGTGTATTGTAATATCGTGCCTTACATATTTTGATCAAAAAAAGATGCTTCGTGTGACACGGAGAATCGCTAAAGATTTGAGTAAGTCGTCAAGTGGTTGACGAGCTCTTGCCGCATCATGACAGTCAGTTTTCGGCTTTCTCTACTAAGGTGCTCATCCGGTCTAGGCCAGGGCACAATCGCAGTAGTTCTCCCTTTACTACCCTAGCCGATAGAGCGGAACGTAGGGTAGCAAGCACAGGAGCCAGGCAACCCAACTATTGACCAAAGACAATGATTTGGAGCTGATGCATCTAAGGCCAAACTTGCGACGCCGAAGTACGCTATAGAGTTGTTCGGACTTTTACTGGCGACTCCTTTGTTCCCATACCGGGCCCCTGGCGAATTATGCCGAGGTGCGTCTTGTAAGGCAGCCGTTACGGCCGGACTCATTGCAGAAAGAGCATGGAAGATTAGTTCGGATGAAGTTTACTGGGAGCGGAGCAATATGCCAATGATAAATGTATATAAAAAGTAAAAAACCACAACCCGGCTATGTGACGTGCTCGGGGTTGGGAACGGAGGAAAAAAGGCATAGTACAGGCTCAAAATAACGAGTGCGGTCTACAAAAGCTTGTTTTGGACCCCCTGTCGCACGTCTGCGCCACCCGTCCTCGGGGAGGGGGAATCCTTGACGGAAGTGGCCCCTTAGGTGAGTGTACGGATCCGAACTCCGATAGAGTCCGATGTAGATGCTGTCCTGATGGTCACCCGTTTTTAAGAGATAATAAAGAAAAGTAAGGAAAACAGATAAAAAACGTTACGGGAATGCTTGCAGGGTTCTCCGTATTGTGCTTCCGCCGATGCCCATGGTATCTTGAGCGCGTAGTGATGTACGCGTGGTGTAAATATTGCCAATATAGTGGGTGGGTGGAGGGAGCCGAACTGCTATTTCCGTTCCAGGAGTGGTCGAACTTCGGAGGGAAACTGTTTCTGGCCCCTGGTGTTCGGCTGGCGAGCCGCTCCGTCGTGTTTATCGCCTGGTGGCCTCCTCCCCTTGTGCTCGGCGTTAAGCTTGCCTACCTGCTTAAAGACCCAACAGTTTCTGTTGGTGTCATTAGCTGGCTTATCTGGATGACCATGAATCTGACAAGGTCGGTCCAATATCCTGTCGAGGGTGGATGGTCCATCCTAGTTTGCCTTAAATGGCTTCTTCCGTTGACCGGGTTTCGGATTGTGAAATCTGGCGTCGACCGCTGTGTCGCATAATCTTTCATTACTGTTGCGACTGTTGTGTTCAGTCTGTCGTGGCTTGCCGTTGCCGTCTCAGATTTCGGAAGTGCCCGGGTCATTGGTGTTGTTGCTTTTACAAGCGAGCCAGTTGTCTTCTCCCGCGCAAAAGCGGGTCATTAGAGCGGTAAGGGCTGTCATGGATTTGGGTCCTTCCTGGCCGAGGTAACGCGCTAGCCATTCATCCCGGACGCTATGTTTGAAGGCCGCAAGGGCTTCCGCGTCCGGACAGTCGACAATTTTGTTCTTTTTGACTAAGAACCTAGTCCAGAGCTGCCTGGCTGACTCGCCGGGCTTCTGGACAATGTGACTCAAGTCATCGGCATCTGGTGGCCGGACATATGTTCCTATGAAGTTGTCCCGAAAGGCGTCTTCCAAATCTTCCCAGTTGCCAATAGAATTTTCTGGCAAACTGTTTAGCCAGTACCGAGCCGGCCCTTTGAGCTTGAGAGGTAGGTATTTAATGGCATGAAGGTCATCTCCACGAGCCATGTGAATATGGAGGAGGTAATCCTCAATCCATACCGTGGGATCTGTTGTTCCATCGTATGATTCGATGTTGATGGGTTTAAACCCGTCTGGGAATTCATGCTCCATTAGCTCTTCAGTGAAGCAGAGAGGGTGTGCGGCTCGTCTATGTTGGGCCACACTGTGAAGCACCTCCGGCGGTCTCTGCTTACCGTTTTCGGACCGAGCGTGGTTGGGTCTGTTGTGTCCGAATAGGTAATCGTCGTTACTGGTCGGGGCATGTCCCTGCAATCTGGGTGCCGATTTTGTGTGTCCTGTTCTACCCATCCAGGTCTTGTTGGATGTCGCGAGTGTTCCGTCGAGCTACTTTATTCTTGCTTGGACGGCCGAATTGGTTGGTATGGTGCTCTGCTTGGGCTGCAGCTTTGTCCGAACCAAACTGTGGTCGGCCCACCACGTTGTTCGATGGTGGTGTGGGCTCCAACGCCCTGCCATCGTATTGACGGAGCCACCTGCTCTTGGGGTGGCTTTCGTCTGGGCCGCTAAGGCCGTATTCTTCGGCGGCCAGGACTTCGGTCCATCTATTATTGAGAAAATCTTGGCTTGCTTGAAGCTGCAGCTGCTTCTTCCTTAGGCTCCTTGCAGTAGCTATAAGCCCGCGTTTAAAGCGCTCCTGCTCGAGAGGTTCCTTAGGCACGATAAAATCCTCGTTGCCGAGGATCTCCTCTTCCTCGGAGAGTGGGAGATAATTGCTGTCCTCCGAGTCTCCATATGTGGCCTGTTCATCAGGGCTGTCTTGCACGCTTTCCTGTTCCTCCTGTTTGGATTCTACCTCAACAGGGTCTTCATTGTCCGGAGTGTTGTCTTTTCTGGTGCTAGCAGTGTTTTCTCTTGGGCGATGTGACTTGGAGCGGCGCCGTGGGCGCCGGTTTTCGAACTGTGTACCAGGAGGTTTATTCTCAACTGGATCCTCCTTGTCATCGTTGAGAGTGTCGGGTGTGTCTATCATACACACGTCATACCAGGAGGCGGCCATCCCATGTCTAGCGGGTAGAAAGCTCTGGCCCTGCCCCTCTTCGTCGTCCATACCGTCGATGTCTTCGGAGCGGGGGTCAGGCGTGTTGGTTGGGTCTTCAACGGTGGCTATGGAGTGGGTGGCGGGTGGGAAGCAAAATTCTCCATCATCCGCCGTAAGTTCGAACCAAACATAGTTCGGCGACGAGTCATCTGCTAGGGATAGGTTTTTTAATGAGTTTAGCAGGTCGCCCATGGGCGAGTGTCGGAAGACATCTGCGGCGCTGAACTTGAAGATCGATAACCGATCAAGTTCGGTATCCGCGGGCTCGCAGGGTTCGGAACTCGACACCGGAGAGGAGTCCGGGGTTCCGTTGATGCAGGTACCGTACGAAGTGGAATCTGCGAGAGGCTCCAACGCCGCAGAATCGGTAGCCCCCGCGATGGGGTTGAGCTTCCCATCTCCGGACGACTTGATCTGCTCCGGATCTAAGGCCAGAGTTGCTATAGGAGCTCTCTCCTGGATGCGGCCCGATGACAAGTTTAAGCCATGTTCATCGGGGTGACGGGGAGCTATTGCCGCGGTCTCGAATCCGTCGAAGATCAAGTCCCCACGGACGTCCGCAACGTAGTCCACGGCGTAGCTGTCGATCTGCTCCAGATGAACAAGCGAGTTGGCCCACAGTACGAAGCCGCCGAATACGAAGATCTGTCCGGGGAGAAAGGTTTCTCCCTGGACAACGTCATCACTGACGATCGAAGGGGCCATCGAGTCCTTTGCCGACGGCACAGTGGAACTCTCAATGAAAGCACCAATGTCGGTGTCAAAACCGGCGGATCTCGGGTAGGGGGTCCCGAACTGTGCGTCTAGGATCGATGGTAACAGGAGACAGGGGACACGATGTTTACCCAGGTTCGGGCCATCTCTATGGAGGTAATACCCTACTTCCTGCTTGATTGATCTTGATGAATATGAGTGTTACAAGAGTTGATCTACCACGAGATCGTAATGGCCTAACCCTAAAAGTCTAGACTATGTGAATATGGTAATGAGTATAGTATCCGGACTACGCTCTTCGGTTTATATAAGCATCGGAGAGATCTAGGGTTACACAGGGTCGGTTACATCAGAGGGAATCTTCATAGTCGGTCGCCAAGCTTGCCTTCCATGCCAAGCAGAGTCCAATCCGGACAGGGGTACAATCTTCGGCCTTCATTTCTTCACAGCCCATCAGTCCGGCCCAACGAATAACAGGCCGGACGCCCGAGGACCCCTTAGTCCAGGACTCCCTCACCCCCCAGGCGCAGCCAGGGCCCATTATGTGTCTTCTGGTCCAAAAAAATCTCCATGAAGTTTCATTGCATTTGGACTCCGTCTGATATTGATTTCCTGCGATGTAAAAAACATGCAGAAAACAGCAACTGGCACTTGGCACTATGTCAATAGGTTAGTACCAAAAAATGATATAAAATGACTATAAAATGATTATAAAACATCCAAGATTGATAATATAGCAGCATGGAACAATCAAAAATTATAGATACGTTGGAGACGTGTCAGCATCCCCAAGCTTAACTCCTACTCGTCCTAGAGTAGCTAAGTGATAAAAAAACAGAATTTTTGATGTGGAATGCTGCCTAACATGTCATATAATATACTTTTCTTTATAGCATGGACATTTGGACTTTTATGTGATTCAAAGCAATAGTCTAGTTTTGACATGATAATTTAGATACTCAAGCATATCAACAAGCAACCATGTCTTTCAAAATATCAAAGCTAAAATAAGTTATCCTAGCCCATCATGCTCAACCATTGATCCATTCATGAAACACACTCGCATATTAGCTACACATGATACTCAAGTACGATCATATTGCCTCCTAGTTGGTGCTTTTATAAGAGAAGATGGAGACTCAAATTCAAAAATAAAAATTGCATAAAGTAAAAGAAGGGCCCTTCGCAGAGGGAAATAGGGACTTGTAGAGGTGCCCGAGCTCAAAGCGAAAAACTTAGAGATAAAAACATTTTGGGAGGTGTATCCATCCCACCAACGAAAACGACTTAGAGTTCCCAACACTTTCCATGCTAGATATATCATAGGCGATTCCCAAACAGAAAACAAGGTTTATTCCTTTTTCCACTATACTTTCACTTTCCATGGCTAGCCGTATCCACGGTTGTCCTCCATACCAACACTTCACAAGGAATTTATTATTTGACAACATAAAGTAAATTCATTTTTTTCATTTCGGGAGTGGGCATCCCTGAAATATTTGCCTTACTCTCGTGCAATGACAAGTGAATAAACACTCATCGTGAGAATAACACATCCAGCATGGAAATATTAGCCACCCCTCACCGCTCCGTGGGCAAAACGAACACACAAAAGAGAAGTTTATTTTGAAAATTAGAGATGGCACATGAAAATTTGCTTAGACCATCAAAAGAATACCTCACATAGGTAGATATAGTGGACTCATGTGGCAAAACTGGTTTAAAGGATTTTGAATGCACAAGTAGAGGTCATACTTAGTGCGAAATGAAGGCTAGCAAAAGATTGAGAAGCGACCAACCAAGAAATGAATAATCTCATAAGCAAGCATTAAGCATAATTAACACCGAATAATGCACCACAAGTAGGATATAATTTCATTGCATGACTATAGACTTTCGTGCTTGCATAGGGAATCACAAACCTTAACACCAATATTCTTACTAAAGCACAATTACTCATAAACATAACTCACATATCACATCATCATATCTCAAAACTATTACTAAGAATCAAGTTTATTTTGTCCAGTGATCTTCATGGAAGTTTTTATTATATCCTTCTTGGATATCTATCACTTTGGGACTAATTTTCATGTGTTGCTTTTCATAAGCTCAAACAAATATAAGTGAAGATCATGAAAAAAATCTTTCTCTCAAAACAATTTAAGTGGAGCAAGGGAGAATTTCTTGAAAATTTTACTAACTATAAAATAAATCTAAGTGAAGCAAGAGAGCATTTCTTCAAAAATACTAAAGCACACCATGCTCAAAAAGATATAAGTGAAGCACTAGAGCAAGTCCATAGCTCATAAAAATTTAAGTGAAGCATAGAGAGCAATTCTAACAAGTCATGACATAATTTTGGCTCTCTCAAATAGGTGTGTCCAGCAAGGATTGTTGACTTAAAACTAAAAATAAAACAAGCAAAGACTCATATCATACAAGACGCTCCAAGCAAAACACATATCATGTGACGAATAAAAATATAGCTTCGAGTAAAACACTGATAGTCGTTGGAAGAAAGCGGGGATGCCACTCGGGGGCATACCCAAGCTTAGTTGGTTGCTCATTTTTGGATAATAGCTTGGGATGCCGGGGCATCCCCAAGCTTAGGCTCTTCTATCCTTCCTTCATCCTTCGTAAGATTACCCAAAACTTGAAAACTTCAATCACACAAAATTGAACAAAACCTTCGTGAGATCCGTTAGTATAAGAAAGCAAACCACTACTATAAGTATTGTATCAAACCAATTCATATTTTATTTTCGCATTATATCTACTATATTCCAACTTTTCTATGGCAAACACTCATCAAAGAAAACCATAGAGCCATCAAAATAAGCACACAACACAAAGAAAACAGAATCTGTCAAAACAGAACAGTTTGTAGCAATCTGACTGTAACTCCAAAACTTTGAAAAATTAGTACGCCCAGGGTAATTTGTATCTTAATCTTCTGCAAAAAGAATTGGCATTTTATCACATTCTGGTGATTTTTAACAATTGTTTTAGGGAGCGCATAAGTTTCTATTTTTCAGGAAGATCAAACAACTATCACCAAAGAAGATCCTAAAGGCTTTGCTTGGCACAAACACTAATTAAAACACAAAAAACACAATCATACCAGTAGCATAATTGTGCAAACACACAAGAACATAAAACAAAACGCAAAATAAAATTCTATTCATTGGGTTGCCTCCCAACAAGCGCTATAGTTTTACGCCCTTAGCTAGGCATAAGGCAAGGATTTAAGTTTTGTCATCTTTGGTTCGAGATCCATAAGATGTCGTCATGATTAATTCATAAGGTGGCCTAATTCTTGTTCTAGGAAAATGTTCCATACCCTTCCTCAAAGGAAATTGGAACTTAATATTGCCTTCCTTCATATCAATCACGACACCGATAGTGCGTAAAAATGGTCTACCAAGAATAATAGGACAAGACGGATTGCAATCAGTATCAAGAACAATAAAATATATGAGCACATAATTCCTATTTGCAAGAATAGAACATCATTAATTCTTCCCATAGGCTTTTTAATAGTGGAATCCGACAAGTGCAAATTCAAAGAACACGATTCAATACCGGTAAGACCAAGCACATCACATAAAGATTTCAGAATTGTAGAAACACTAGCACCCAAGTCACACAAAGCAAAACACTCATAATTTTTAATCTTGACTTTGATACTAGGTTCCCATTTCATCATGCAATTTTCTAGGAATTGATACTTCTAATTCCAATTTTTCTTCAAAAGCTTTCATCATAGCGTCAACAATATGTTTAGTAAAAGCTTTATTTTGTTCATAGGCATGAGGTGAGTTTAACATGGATTGTAACAAAGAAGTACAATCAATCAAAGAGCAACTATCTTAATTAAAGTCTTTGTAATCCAAAAGAGTGGGCACATCACTAGTTAAAGTTTTGACCTCTCCAAACCCACTTTTATCAATTTTCTCAATAAGATTTTCACCCTCCAAAATATCGGGACGCCTTCTAACTAAATTGACTCTTCTCCAGTCCCTTTTTCATCAATCTTAACTTTACTAAACAAGGAATCAATAGAAGAAACACCAATCATTTTAAGATCTTCGTCACTTTTGCGAAAGTAGTCACTAGAAAATGCTTTTTCTAAAAATTCTTGTTTAGCTCTAAGCATAGCGGTTCTTTTCCTACTTTCATCCATAGAAACATAAAGAGCTATAATAGATTCATCAAACTTAGGCACAAAAATTTGCATCTTGAGATTTTCCACATCATGAGAAATTCTATCAACACTTCTAGACAAATCATCAATCTTATTCAACTTTTCTTCCATGGTAGTGTTGAAAACTTTTTGCGTATTGATAAATTCTTTAATATTATTATCAAGATCAGAGGTGTTCCTATTATTATTGTAAGATTGATTTCCATAGGAATTAGCATAATTATTAGAGGAATTACTAGGAAAAGGCCTAGGATTAGAATTACCTCTATAAGCATTGTTATTGAAATTATTTCGAGAGATAAAATTCACATCTATGGCATCACTATTTTGCTCAATCAAAGTAGACAAAGGCATATCATTAAAATAAATAGGAGCACTTTTACTAGCAACCAATTTCATAAGGGCATCAACTTTTTCACTCAAAGAAGAGATCTCTTCAACCGAATTAACTTTTTTTACTAGTAGGAGCCCTTTCAGTATGCCACTGTGAATAATTTGCCATGATATTATCAAGCAATTTGGTGGCTTAACCCAAAGTAATTTCCATAAAAGTACCACCCGCGGCGGAATCTAAAAGATTACGAGAAACAAAATTTAACCCCGCATAAATTTTTTGTATGATCATCCAAAGATTTAACCCATGAGTTGGGCAATTCCTTAGCATCATTTTCATCCTTTCCCAAGATTGTGCAACATGCTCATGTTCAAGTTGCTTGAAATTCATGATCTGGGTGGGAAATAATTTTTGCGGGCGAAAAATACTTAGTGATAAAAGCATCTTTGCACTTATTCCAAGAATCGATACTATTGCGAGGCAAAGAAGAGAACCAAATTTTTGCAGAATCACGCAAAGAAAACGGAAATAATTTCATCTTCACCACATCATTGTCCACATCTTTTTTCTTTTGCATATCGCATAATTCCATGAAGGTATTAAGATGGGACGCGACATCCTCATTAGGTGTACCAAAAAATTGATCTTTCATAACAAGATTCAGCAAAGCAGTATTAATATCACAAGACTCCGCACTAGTGGCAGGAGGAGCAATCAGAGTGCCAATAAAATCATTGTTGTTGGTATTTGAGAAATCACATAACTTGGTGTTCTCTTGAGTCATGATGACTACACAACAAGATTGCACTCAAAAACAGATCCGGCAAGAAAACGGCGAACGGAAAAAGAGAGCGAATAAAACGGCAAATTTTGAGAAGTGGGGGAGGGAAAAATGAGAGGCACATGGCAAATAATGTAAATTGCGAGGAGATGAGATTTGTGATTAGGAACCTGGTATATGTTGAAGATCATCCCCGGCAACGGCGCCATCAATTCCTTTTGATGTCGGCTAGGACTACGTCGGTATTTCCCCAAATAGGAAGGGATGATGCAACACAACGACGGTAGGTATTTCCCTCAGTGAAGAAACCAGGGTTATCGAACCAGTAGGAGAACCAAGCAACACAACGTAAACAGCCCCTGCACACAGATAATAAATCCTCGCAACCCACGTGTAAAAGGGGTTGTCAATCCCTTTCGGCTAGCGGCGCCCCAAGATGGGCAAACGGACGTGAGAAAATTGTAGTAGTTTGATAGATCGAACACCAAATGAAATAAATAAGAATAAAACACAGCGAGGTATTTTTATGTTTTTGGTTTAATAGATCTAAAAATAAATGCAAAGGAAAAGTAGATTGCAAAGGCAAATATATGAGAAAGAGACCCGGGGGTCGTAGGTTTCACTAGTGCCTTCTCACGAGAAAAATAGCAAACGGTGGGTAAACAAATTACTGTTGGGAAATTGATAGAACTTCAAATAATCATGAGGATATCCAGGCAATGATCATTATATATGCATCACGTCCAAGATTAGTAGACCGACTCCTGCCTGCCTCTACTACTATTACTCCACACATCGACCACTATCCACACTAGTACGCGTCGGTGCTATACAAATGGTTTTTAACCTCTTTCCGCAACGGCATTCGGAATCGTCGCCTAGTGAGTGATGGCGATAGGGGGGGTCCTTCCCACACGACCCAAAAACCGTCGGGGATATGCCCTCCTGGCACACACGCTCAGCAAAATGAGTTCGTGTGCGACCGACGAGCGCTCTAATACGGAAATACGTACAATAGAGCTAAAAATACAATTATACAGGCGAAATTGTTTCCGGACACAAGTACATCCCACACAATCAGTCCCCGCTAAACGTTTCCGTTCGTATTTACATCCCACACAGTCGCTCCAAGGAAAACATTTCCGTTCATAGGTACATCACACATAATTTTTCCCGTTAAATCATTTGCGTTATTGAATGCATCACACACGGTTCGTAGAAGAAACTGTGTGGCAAAGGTTGTCCATCACACATAGTTTTTATGTGGTAAACGTTTGCGCAAGGTGGCATAACGCAAACAGTTTTCAAGAGAAAGTCGTGTGTGTTTGTTCATTGACCCAACACGGTTTATTCCTAGAAACTGTGTGCATTCCCTGAGGTCATCGCCCACGGTATTTTTTCAATAACCGTTTGCAATAGCAAAACCCAATTAGCAGGCTAATTGCCCTATTATTAATAATCCATTTATTAATCTAATTGACATTCATATTAACCACATAATATATTTCATTTCCATACTAAGGAAGCAGAATTTTATAATTGAAATACATCAGAGTACAACATGATATAGCTTCAGCACTCAGCTACCCCATTACACAACTGCACCAGCACCAAGTTTCACATGCAACATCTAGAACCTTTTGAAATTAGCATCATAGACAGTATATAGACAGATGCATCTCATCTGGAAAACTGCTGAAGCGGAAGGCGAATATTGATCCTTCATTCATGTTGAAGGTCTTTGCAACTTTAGGCCAGTGCTTGTGTATGATTGACTGTCCGTCCTTCGTCCTCTTCAGAAACACTTCAATACTGAACCGTGGGTGTTGTATGAAAACCTTCCTCGCCTCTTAACCATAAATGTGGTTTGAGAGGTAATCATCAGTGAACTGCTTTGGAAAGGCCTGAAAACAATGATGTGAATAAATATCTTCTCTATATTGGAAATGGGGCAAAGGAATAAAAAAAGGCAAGGTATAGTAGTTAGTACCATCTTGTAGTGAACTGATGTCTTCTTCATTGTGCAGACAAAGATCTTGTTGTTTTTTGTCGCTAATTTCTTTATCCTAACAATCTTTCTGAGTTTCTTGACTTGATTGATATTCATGGACAACTCATTTCCCCATATGCAAAAAGGGGTCGAACAGTGGGTCAAAACCTCTGACAGCAGGACCTACATGTGTAACACCAAATTGTTAAAAACCTAAATATTAGAATGGTTCCTGCAATTGCACAATAGTGTGCTATTAGACAACGGACCATGCACGTGCAGTTAACTAAACACCACAACAAATGAACCAAACGTTAACTGAGCACCACATTGCACAATATAACATACTCCTAATAGAAGATCAGACAGTTAACCAAACCAAGCATGCTTAACAACTTGGAAATATAGCAATTGTATTTGTTTCTCATGTATTTAGTACAACCTTCGATTTATTTCTCACATGGTATACAATAACAGAATGCAGCCACAATAATTGAACATCGCATTGCAGAATTGAACCATGCAGTTAAGTAAACACCACAACAAATGAACCAAATGTTAACTGAGCACCACATTGCACAATATAACATACTCCTAATAGAAGATCAGACAGTTAACCAAACCAAGCATGCTTAACAACTTGGAAATATAGCAATTGTATTTGTTTCTCTTGTATTTAGTACAGTCAAATTTGATTTTTTTTTCTCACATGGTATACAATAACAGAATGCAGCCACAACAATTGAACATCGCATTCCGGAATTGAACCAAACAGTTAACTAAACACCACAACAAACAAACCAAACATTAACTGAGCACCACATTGCACAATATAACATACTCCTAATAGAAGACCAGACAGTTATCCAAACCAAGCATGCTTAACAACTTGGAAATATAGCAATTGTATTTGTTTCTCATGTATTTAGTACAGCCAAATTCAATTTATTTCTCACATGGTATACAATAACAGAATGCACCCACAACAATTGCACATTACATTGCAGAATTGAACCAAACAGTTAACTAAACACCACATCAAATGAAGCAAATGTTAACTGAGCACCACATTGCACAATATAACATACTCCTAATAGAAGATCGGACAGTTAACCAAACCAAGCATGCTTGACAACTTGGAAAATTGCACGCTGAAGAATTGAACATCACATTTGCAGAATTGAACCAAACAGTTAACTGAACACCACATTGCATGACATATAGAACATATACTCTAGAGCAGAAAATTGCATGGTAAAAGTAGATAGCACAATTCACTAGAATTTGTTAAGGAAATGCAGTAGCTAGCAAACTGAACATGGGTCCTTATACTGAGCTAATAAGACAAGCTACTCCTCATTGTCGGAGATATCAATGACGATTGGCTCCTTGGACATGGAAGAGGGCGAGGCCTCCGCTTTGTGGGTGCCCTCATTGTAGTGGTGAGTTGCCTGAGCCGCTCCGGGCACCAACATGCTGGCTCTCGAGATGAGGTAAGCACGTGCACGCTGAGAAAATACCTCGTAGTCTTCGTCGAAGGCACCGACGGTGGCCTCGAGAAAATGCAACGAACTGTCGTTTAAAGTAGCCAACCGCGTCACAACGTCGGTGCGCGAGGCATCAACGGTGGCCTCGACGGCGAGGAGCTCCTCCAAGATCTGGGGGTCGGCACGAATGGCAGCCATCGCGACCTCATCCGCGCGTGCGGCCGCGATTTGCTTCTCGGCTGCCAAATGCTCCTTGAGATCCTGGCTATACTGCATGCACCATGGCTTAGGGCGGTGCTTATTTGGTGGAGGGGTCGGTGATGTGGGTGGAAGAGGTCTCGCGCTCACGCCGGCGATCGGGGCATGTGGGATGTGGAAGGAGGAGGAGGATGGGGGTCGGGTGCGGATTACCTGCCTAGATAGGCGAGGCTGAGAAGCATGAAAGAGGGTCGCCGGCGAGGAGGCGGCGCTGCAAGCAAGGAGTGAAGGTTTCAACTTGGAAAGGAAGGAGGAAACAGGGGAAATGTGGCTTTTGGTAAGGGGGAGGGGCAGGGAGGTAGATATTTCCGCGGAAGCCAAAAATTTGGAATCGCTTCAGCGAAAAAATTGGCGCACAAAGTGTCATCAGACACGGTCCCTTATTCAGAGCGGGATGTGGACTGTAGCCGTCGCACCTTCTCGCGTAAGCCGTATGCGTACTATAATCTGATGGTGCTCCAAGATATTTTGTGATGCATCTCACACGGTTGGTGATAATAAACTGTGTGGGATCTACTTGATTTTTCGTCTTGATTTGTATTACATAATGGGGTCACAGTGGCAATGGACGGTGCTTGAATTTCTAGACCTTTTATCTGCAGTGAACATGCAACTATATGTGTGTCATAAAAATATGGAATTATTCTGGGTTTGTTTGGAAATTTTATACATTAAATTGGTTTTCTAGCCATTTCAGGTGCATAATTCAAAATTAAAGCACATGCACATGGTCTGGTGCACCAACATGGGTTGTAAAATCATATATGTGTCCATGGGTTTATGCTTATGTCCCATGCAAGAAATGGGAATGAATTTCGAACACCACGGCACCGTGGCTCTCCGTCAAATGTTGAGGTACTTGCTTTTGTAATTCTAGTAAATCCAAAACCCGTCTGAAATTCATGAACCTTGGCATGCTATCATGGAATGGCATCAACATGCTGGGGTAAAAAATATTGTACCATTTGGGGCAGGTTGTGGTATAAGCTTCTCACAAACCAGAGCTTCTCACAAGAAAGCCTCATAGTTCTGTTAGGGAAACGTGTCACCTTTGTGGACAAAACGATATTCGTCACCTCTTCTTGTTTTTCCTAGTGTCAACGTAGAACAACAGGAGTGTGTTGTTAAATTTTGGATTTTTTCAGGGATCGTTTGGACATTTTTATACGTTAATTGAGTTTTCTGGGCATTTATGTGCATAATTCAAAATTGAACTACATGCACGTGCTCCGTCCATAAAAACGGGTTGCAAAATCAAATGTTTGTCCTTGGTTGCAAGATTAGGTCACATGCAAGAAATGAGAACGAATGTCAAACTCCTTGACACTGTCGCTCGGCCGCTAACACTGAGATAAATGGTTTTAAAATTCTAGCAAATCGAAAACTCGTCTGGAATTCATGAAACTTGACATGATATGATGGAACGGCAGAGACATGTCGTGGTAAAAACATCGTCCCATTTGGGGCAGGTGTGGGTATAAGCTTCTCGCAAACCAGAGCTTCTCTCACAACAAGCCTGGTGGTTTCGGTAGGGTACGTGCCACCTTGGGGGACGAAACGATATCTGTTGCCTCTTATTGCTTTCAAAAAATTTTCATGTCAACATAGAGCAACAGGAGTGTCATGTTAAATTTTGGATTTTTTCGGGGATCATTTGGACATTTTTATACGTTAATTGAGTTTTCTAGGCATTTATGTGCATAATTCAAGATTGAACTACATGCACGTGCTCTGTCCATAAAAACGGGTTGCAAAATCAAATGTTTGTCCTTGGTTGCATGCTTAGGTCCCATGCAAGAAATGGGAACAAATGTCAAACACCCTGCCACGGTCACTCGGCTGCAAACATTGAGATGCCTGGTTTTTAAATTCTAGTAAATCCAAAGCTCGTCTGAAATTCATGAAACTTGGCATGCTATCATGGAGCGGCATCAACATGTCATGGTAAATTTTTGGTCCCATTTGGGCAGGTTTGGGGATATGCTTCTCACAAACCAGAGCTTCTCACAACAAGCCTGATGGTTTCGGTAGGGAACGTCCCACCTTTGGGGACGAAACGATATCCATTGCCTCTTATTGCTTTCAAAAAATTTCTCGTGTCAACATAGAACAACAGGAGTGTTGTGTCAATTTTTGGGATTTCTCGGGGTTCGTTTGGACATTTTTATGCATTAATTGAATTTTTAATGCATTTATGTGCATAATTCAAATTTGAACTACATGCACATTCTCTAATGCATATAAATTGGTTGAAAATTCAAATCCGTGTCCTTGGGTGCATGCTTAGGTCCCATGCAAGAAATGGGAATGAATGTCAAACACCCTGCCACGGTCACTCGGCAGCAAACATTGAGATACCTGGTTTTTAAATTCTAGTAAATCCAAAGCTCGTCTGAAATTCATGAAACTTGGCATGCTATCATGGAGCGGCATCAACATGCCGTGGTAATTTTTTTGTCCCATTTGGGGCAGGATTGGGGATATGCTTCTCACAAACCAGAGCTTCTCACAACAAGCCTGGTGGTTTCGGTAGGGAACGTCCCACTTTTGGGGACGAAACGATGTCCATTGCCTCTTATTGCTTCCAGAATTTTTCTCGTGTCAGAATAGAACAACAGGAGTGTTGTGTCAATTTTTGGGATTTTTCGGGGTTCGTTTGGACGTTTTTATGCATTAATTGAGTTTTCAATGCATTTATGTGCATAATTAAAATTTGAACTACATGCACATGCTCTAATGCATATAAATTGGTTGAAAAATAAAATATGTGTCCTTGGGTGCATGCTTAGGTCCCATGCAAGAAATGGGAATGAATTTCAAACACCAGGGCATCGTTGATTGCCGACAAAATGTTGAGATACTTTGTTTTTAAATTCTAGTAAATCCAAAACTCATCTGAAATTCATAAAAGTTGGCATGCTATCATGGAATGGCACCCAACATGCTGTTGTATTTTTCGTGTCCATTTTGAGAGAAGGCACACTCGAATAACAACCAACAAATGCATTTTGAAAAAAATAGTTGCCACTTTAATATCTCAAACGTTTGTATAATTCAAATCGTGTGCGTTCTATTAACAATTCACGTGATTCCACGTGTCTTCGTTTTAATGGCTATAGGAGGTGCCGTGCGTACAACTGCTTGACCTTGACTGAACGGGAGGCGTGCAAGCGGAGTCCGGTGCGCAGGCTGACCGAGTGGCGTGCAAGCTGTCCTCCAATGCGCAGGCTCACTCGGAAGCGTGGGAGCTGTATGCTGCGCGGGCTCACTGGGAAGCGAGCCCTTTGACTTCTATGGCCACCCGCCTTCCTCTCCATTAATGGCGCCCGAGCCGCTGTTTAATACGGGCGGCCTTACTATTCACCTCCCATTCCCCTCCCTCCTGCAGACCTCCACCAACGCCATGGCGCAGAATGATCATCTGCCACTAGTCTTCAAGTTTGGCAAAGTCGACTCCGAGCCGGAGGAGATAGAAAATAAGGAGGAATGGGGCCTCATGGACATGGCCCAGAACAAGCTGGCTGCGGCGGTTGCTGCCCCTGCTCCCATCCCAGCTCTCATCCCCGCGCCCGCGCCAGCGACCATCCCCGTAGCATTCACGGGCTGGTCGCCGAGCACTATCGCAGAGCTCGAAGCCGTGGGCATCAACGAGGTCTCCACGGACCCGCGCAAGCTCGTCTACATGACAACGCCAGCGCCCGTGCCCGTGCGCGCCCCTCCACCCACCATGGCGCCGGCCCCCGTGCGTTTGGCTGCACCCGCCGCGCCCGTGCCCCTACCCGTGCGCGCCCCTCCACCCACCATGGCACCGGTCCCTGTGCGTTTGGCTGCACCCGCCGCGCCCGTGCCCGTGCGCGCGCCCCCTCAATGGCATGGGATGCTGCGGTCAACCACTACCTCTCAGCGTCCCAAGTTGCCGTCCTCCCGCGCCTCGCCCGTCGATCCCGCGATGACATGATGTTTGATTTACAAGTGAAGAACATTTTGTGCTGCTTGAAGACTTCAACAACGACATCCCGGAGGACGACAACGACAACGACGGCGCGGCACGCCGCCTCCGCCGCCGCCGAAAATAGTTTTTTGGGGTTTAATACTATATCTCGAATTCTCGATCATATGAATATAAATTCGTAGTGTGACTGAATGCAAGATATGGTTTGAGCAAACTTACGTTTTTCTCTCTAATGTACAGACTTATCAAATGATTTTCTAAAAAACGTCAATGGTTTTTAAATATAAAACACTCATTTTTTAGTTAGAACACCCGTATGCAAACCGACAGCTTCCCAGGAAGCCAAGGGAAAATGTGCCGAGCAGAATTTGTGGAGCTCTTGATCGCAAACTTTTTAGGTAGAACACCCGTATGCAAACCGACAGCTTCCCCAGGAAGCCAAGAGAAAATGGGCAGAGCAGGATTTCTGCAGCTCTTGATCGCAAACGTTTTAGATAGAACACCCGTATGCAAAGTGAGAGCTATGGTCTTCCCCCTTAAGTCGAGGGAAAATTCCCAGCGCATGATTTGTGCATCCCTTCAACGCAAACGGTTGTTTTGGATGACCCGTGTGCAACCACGTACAAACAATTTGGTAAGATTTGCATCTATCATATTGGGTATGTTTCCATTTGTCAAACTGGAAAGATTGACTTTTGTTGATCTAGTAACATTGCCATTTGTCAATCCTTGTAACAGTGCGATTTGTCAAAATATGCAGCTAAAAATCACTAGCACTATCTAATTTTTGCAACTAAAATCACTAGCACTATATAATTTTTATGCATTAACTGAGTTTTCAATGCATTTATGTGCATAATTCAAATTTGAACTACATGCACATGCTCTAGTGCATATAAATTTGTTCAAAATCAAATATTTGTCCTTGGGTGCATGCTTAGGTACAATGCAAGAAATGGGAATGAATTTCAAACACTAGGGCACCGTTGATTTGACAGCAGGCGGCGCAGTTCCCGATATGGCTTTAATGCAGACGAGGGAGATGGTAGCGGTTCCCGAAATGTTGAATGGCTAATGATGCATCCTCCTTCAATTAGCATCGTGTGAATGCATGAGGTAAGTAATGGGAGGAGGACCGGGAAAATAGGCAGCACGATGTGAATGCAACACAGTTTGCACTCATATAAAGGCGCCCCTCCATTCCAATGCATCTACCACATCGTACGCACCTAAGCATTTGTCTAAGCACCTACACTAATAAGGCAAAAGTGCTCACTCCAGACCCATGGCGGCGATGCGCGCGAGTGGCCAGTGGCTGTGCCAGGATGGTCCACGACACCGGCCTGCGGCATGGCACAGAGGATTGTCTCCACATGGTGTTGGCGACCGGCTGGTGGATGGCCGCCATCGACGCCAGCTACGACTCTCAGTTGGACCAGATGATCGTTGCCACCACCAACAAGTTCACCGTCGTCAAGAAGCTCGCAGACGACATCGCTGTACTCCTGCAGCCTGCGCGCCCGCGCTCCTCATTGCCTGCCACCCTAATCGGCCTCCATGGTCGGAACCTCTTTCAAGCACTGGTGGCCCTGCGACTGCCCGCAGATGCCACGAAGAATGTCCAGCTGGAGGTCCCGCTCGCCGCGCGGCACCTCGCCCTGCAAGAATTTGTCGACCTACACATCCACGTGTACAAGCACATCGTGTACATAGGTATCTACAAGGCCAGTGAGGACGCTACGACGTTGGCCTTCTTCAACCGGCTGGAAGCCTTGGATGCCTTTGCTGAGAAGCACCTTTACCTCGCCACAAAAGCCGCCGCTCCTTAGCTTCCGGTCGGTGGCCCGGCGCACTGAGTTGAGGAGGAGGAGGTCGTACGTTGATGGATGCATCTTTCTTCTTGCCTCCTGTAACCACCACTACGATCGCATCATCGTCGCCTTAATTCTTATTGTGCTATTGCATTCTCGTTCCAGTCAATACAGACATGTGCGATCCCTTTGCTTAATTATATGCATGATTGTAAATAGTACTCCATCCATCAATTTATAAGTTGTGCTACCAGTGTTTGGGGCCGGTGCATGATCACGCACGTTCGTGTGCACGCGGTTGCGCCGGGCGGGGGACGTGGCATTGACCATTGCGCGGCAATAGTCGGTCATCCGGGTGCCCAATAAAGGATGCAAAGAGGGATCCTACAGCAGCAAGGACCAACTTCCCTACCGATAGCTCATCTAACAGAACTCCCAAGTTATCTGTGCTGAGGCTGGAGTAGTCATGAGATGGGTGACCGGATGGGAAGTGTAATCGATATTGATGTCGCTTGAAGCTACGTCGGTATTTTCCCAACAAGGAAGGGATGATGCAGCACAGCGGCGGTAGGTATTTCCCTCAGATATGAAACCAAGGTTATCGAACCAGTAGAAGAACCAAGAAACACAACGTAAACAACCCCTGCACACAAATAACAACACCTCACAACCCGACGTGTTAAAGGGGTTGTCAATCCCTTTCGGTTAACGGCGCCAGAAATGGCGTGCGGACGGGAGAAAGTTGTAACAGATTGAATAAATAGATCGCAAATAAAATAAAGTGCAGGAAAGTATTTTTGTATTTTTGATTTAATAGATCTGAAAATAAATGCAAGGAAAAAGTAGATCGTAAAGGCAAATATGAGAAAGAAGACCCGGGGGCCGTAGATTTCACTAGTGGCTTCTCTCGAGAAAAATAGCTAACGGTGGGTAAACAAATTACTATTGGGCAATTGATAGAACTTCAAAAAATTATGACGATATCCAGGCAATGATCATTATATAGGCATCGCGTCCAAAATTAGTAGACCGACTCCTGCCTGCATCTACTACTATTACTCCACACATCGACCGCTATCCAGCATGCATATAGTGTATTAAGTTCATGGAGAAATGGAGTAATGCAATAAGAATGATGACATGATGTAGACAATATCTATCTATGTAGAGATAGACCCCATCGTTTTATCCTTAGTAGCAACGATACATACGTGTCAGTTCCCTTTCTGTCACTGGGATCAAGCACCGTAAGATCGAACCCACTACAAAGCACCTCTTCCCATTGCAAGATAAATAGATCGAGTTGGCCAAACAAAACCAAAATATCGGAGAAGAAATACGAGGCTATAAGTAATCATGCATATAAGAGATCAAAGAAACTCAAATAACTTTCATGGATATAAAAAGATATAACTGATCATAAACTCGAAGTTCATCAGATCCCAACAAACACACCGCAAAAGAGTTACGTCATATGGATCTCCAAGAGATCATTGTATTGAGAATTCAACGAGAGAGAGGAAGCCATCTAGCTACTAACTACGGACCCCGAAGGTCTACAAAGAACTACTCACGCATCATCGGAGAGGCACCAATGGAGGTGGTGAACCCCATTCGAGATGGTGTCTAGATTGGATCTGGTGGTTCTAGACTCTACGGTGGCTGGATCAATATTTCGTCGACTCCACTAGGGTTTCTGGAATATTGGGGTATTTATAGAGCAAAGAGGCGGTCCGGGGGGCACCCGAGGTGGGCACAACCCATCAGGGCGCGTCTGGGCCTCCTGGCACGCCTGGGCCTCCTGGCACGCCCTGGTGGGTTGTGCCTCCCTCGGGGCACCCCCAGGCACAGGCAGGGCCCATTGTGTTCCTTCTGGCCCATAAAAATTCTCCGTCAAGATTCGTGGCATTTGGACTCCGTCTGATATTGATTTCCTGCGATGTAAAAAACATGCAGAAAACAGCAACTGGCACTCGGCACTATGTCAATAGGTTAGTACCAAAAAATGATATAAAATTACTATAAAATGATTATAAAACATCCAAGATTGACAATATAACAGCATGGAACAATCAAAATTATAGATACGTTGGAGACGTATCAGCATTCCCGAGCT
Source organism: Triticum aestivum (assembly GCF_018294505.1). NCBI lineage: Eukaryota > Viridiplantae > Streptophyta > Magnoliopsida > Poales > Poaceae > Triticum > Triticum aestivum. The sequence continues at coordinate 341,866,826 of NC_057796.1, forward strand.
TAACTCCTACTCGTCCTTGAGTAGGTAAGTGATAAAAAACCGAAATTTTGATGTGGAATGCTGCCTAACATGTCATATCATATTCTTTTCTTTATGCATGGACATTTAGACTTTTATGTTATTCAAAGCAATAGTCTAGTTTTGACATAATAATTTAGATACTCAAGCATATCAACAAGCAACCATGTCTTTCAAAATAAGTTATCCCTAGACCATCATGCTCAACCATTGATCCATTCATGAAACACACTCGCATATTAGCTACACATGATACTCAAGTATGATCATATTGCCTCCTAGTTGGTGCTTTTATAAGAGAAGATGGAGACTCAAATTCAAAAATAAAAATTGCATAAAGTAAAAGAAGGGCCCTTCACAGAGGGAAATAGGGACTTGTAGAGGTGCCAGAGCTCAAAGCGAAAAATTAGAGATAAAAACATTTTGGGAGGTGTATCCATCCCACCAACGAAAACGACTTAGAGTTCCCAACACTTTCCACGCTAGATATGCCATAGGCGGTTCCCAAACAGAAAATAAAGTTTATTCCTTTTTCCACCATACTTTCACTTTCCATGGCTAGCCGTATCCACGGTTGCCATCGATACCAACACTTCTCAAGGAATTTATCATTTGACAACATAAAGTAAATTCGTTTTTGCATTTCGGGACTGGGCATCCCTAAAACCTTTGCCTTACTCTCGTGCAATTACATGTGAATAAACACTCATCGTGAGAATAACCCATCGAGCATGGAAGATATTAGCCACTTGTCACTGCTCCGCGAGCGAAACAAACACACAAAAGAGAAGTTTATTTGAAAAAAATTAGAGATGGCACATGCAAATTTGCTTAAACTGGTAAAAGAATACCTTATATAGGTAGATATAGTGGTCTCATTTGGTAAAATTGGTTTAAAGAATTTTGGATGCACAAGTAGAGATCATACTTGGTGCAAAATGAGGTCTAGCAAAAGATTGAGAAGCGACCAACCAAGAAACGAATAATCTCATAAGCAAGCATTAAGCATAATTAACACCGAATAATGCACCATAAATAGGATATAATTTCATTGCATGACTATTGAATTTCGTGCTTGCATAGGGAATCACAAACCTTAACACCAATATTCTTACTAAAGCATAATTACTCATTGAGGGAGTCCTGGACTAAGGGGTCCTCGGGCGTTCGGCCTGCTAGTCATGGGCCGGACTGATGGGCTGTGAAGATACGAAGGCTGAAGAATGCCCCGTGTCCGGATAGGACTCTCTTTGGCGTGGAAGGCAAGCTTGGCGATCGACCATGTAGATTCCTTTCTATGTAACCGACCTTGTGTAACCCTAGATCTCTCCGGTGACTATATAAACCGGAGAGCCTAGTCCGGAGGGGGAGATATTCATTACCATAATCATACAGGCTAGACTTCTAGGGTTTTAGCCATTACGATCTTGTGGTAGATCAACTCTTGTAATACTCATATTCATCAAGATCAATCAAGCCGGAAGTAGGGTATTACCTCCATAGAGAGGGCCCGAACCTGGGTAAACATCGTGTCCCCTGTCTCCTGTTACCATCGACCTTAGACGCACAGTTCGGGACCCCCTACCCGAGATCCGCCGGTTTTGACACCAACATTGGTGCTTTCATTGAGAGTTACACTGTGACGTCGACGACAGGGTCGATGACTCGCCTTGTCCTTAAAGACAATATCACCTCCGGAGGAGCACTGGCCCTGGGCCAAACCCTCCGGCTGGCCGGCTTTACCATGACCGCCCGTTCGGCCGTTGAGCCGACGATGACCTCTCGGGCCATCGAAAATCCCCTTCGTATCAACTCTGAACACTCCAAGAAGATGGACCCGGCAGAGTTTTCGTCTTTAAACGAGCTCCTAGATCGCATCGCCGGCTTGGGAATCGCCACAGATTACGGATCGGGCTTAAAACCAATCAAGGAGAAATCAAATCTCCACCGGTCACCCACCAGATAGCGGTAGTCGAGGAGCAGGACGGCGAGTCTTCCTATGTATCGAAGACGGACTATGTTCGGATCGCCGACCCGGAAGAGCTGGGTATCACAATCATTTAACTCAGCTGGGAGTTAATCTTCCAGTTGATAGTGTTATTGACGGAGTTCTTCAATCACTGCCACCAAGCTACAAAGGCTTCGTGACGAACTATAATATGCAAGGGATGGACAAGACAATTCCCGAGCTCTTCGCAATGCTCAAGGCTGCGGAGGTAGAAATCAAGAAGGAGCATCAAGTGTTGGTGGTTAACAAGACCACTAGCTTCAACAAAAAGGGCAAGGGAAAGAAGGGGAACTTCAAGAAGAATGGCAAGTAAGTTGCCACTCCCGGGAAGAAGCCCAAAGTTGTACCTAAGCCTGAAACTGGGTGCTTCTACTACAAAGGGACTGGTCAATGGAAGCGGAACTGCACCAAGTATTTGGCAGATAAGAAGGATGGCAAAGTGAACAAAGGTATATTTGATATACATGTTATTGATGTGTACCTTACTAATGCTCGTAGTAGCGCCTGGGTATTTGATATTGGTTCGGTTTCTCATATTTGTAACTCGAAACAGGGGCTACGAATTAAATGAAGATTGGCTAAGGACAAGGTGACGATGCGCGTCGGAAATGGTTCCAAGGTCGATGTGATCGCCGTCAGCATGCTACCTCTACATCTACCTTCGGTATTAGTTTTAGATCTGAATAATTGTTATTTGGTGCCAGCATTGAGCATGAACATTACATCTGAATCTTGTTTATTGCGAGACAGTTATTCATTTAAGTCAGAGAATAATGGTTGCTCTATTTATATGAATAATATCTTTTATGGTCATGCACCCTTGAAGAATGCTCTATTTCTGTTGAATCTCGATTGTGGTGATACGCATATTCATAATATTGATGCCAAAAGATGCAAAGTTGATAATGATAGTGCAACATATTTGTGGCACTGCCGTTTAGGTCATATTGGTGTAAAGCGCATGAAGAAACTCCATGCAGATGGACTTTTGGAATCACTTGATTATGAATCATTTGATACTTGCGAACCATGCCTCATGGGCAAGATGACTAAAATTCCATTCTCCGGAAGAATGGAGTGAGCCAATGACTTATTGGAAATAATACATACTGATGTATGTCGTCTGATGAGTGTTGAGGCACGCGGCGGGTATCATTATTTTCTGACCTTCACAGATGATTTGAGCAGATATGGGTATATCTACTTGATGAAACACTAGTCTGGAACATTTCAAAAGTTCAAAGAATTTCAGAGTGAAGTGGAGAATCATTGTAATAAGAAAATAAAGTTTCTACGATCTGATCATGGAGGTGAATATTGAGTTACGAGTTTGGCCTTCATTTAAAACAATGTGGAATAGTTTCACAACTCACGCCACCTGGAACACCACAGCGTAATGGTGTGTCTGAAAGTCGTAAACGTACTTTATTAGATATGATGAGATCTATGATGTCTCTTACCAATTTACCACTATCGTTTTGGGGTTATGCATTAGAGACAACTGCATTCATGTTAAATAGGGCACTGTCTAAATCCGTTGAGACGACACCGTATGAACTGTGGTTTGGCAAGAAACCTAAGCTGTCGTTTCTTAAAGTTTGGGGTTGTGACACTTATGTCAAAAGGCTTCAGCCTGATAAGCTCGAACCCAAATCGGAGAAGTGTGTCTTCATAGGATACCCTAAAAAAACAATTGGGTACACCTTCTACCACAGATCCGATGGCAGGATCTTTGTTGCCAAGAATGGAACCTTTCTAGAGAAGGAGTTTCACTCAGAAGAAGTGAATGGGAGGAAAGTAGAACTTGATGAGGTAATTGTACCTTCTCTCGAATTGGAAAGTAGCTCATCACAGAAATTCGTTCCCGTGATGCCTACACCAACTAGAGAGGAAGCTAATGATGATGATCATGAAACTTCAATCAAGTTACTACCGAACCTCGTAGGTCAACCAGAGCATGATTCGCACCAGAGTGGTACGGTAATCCTGTCCTGGAAGTCATGTTACTAGACCATGGAGAACCTACGAACTATGAAGAAGCTATGATGAGCCCAAATTCTGATAAATGGATTGATGCCATGAAATCTGAGATAGGGTCCATGTATGAGAACAAAGTGGGGACTTTGGTGGATTTGCCCGATGATCGGCAAGCCATAAAGAATGAATGGATCTCCAAGAAGAAGACTGACGCTGATGGTAATGTTACTGTCTACAAAGCTCGACTTGTCGGAAAAGGTTTTCGACAAGTTCAAGGGGTTGACTATGATGAGACTTTCTCATGTGTAGCGATGCTTAAGTCTGTCCGAATATTGTTACAATTGCCACATTTTATGATTATGAAATCTAGCAAATGGACGTCAAAACTGCATTCCTTAATGGATTTCTTAAAGAAGAGTTGTATATGATGCAACTAGAAGGTTTTTTCGATCCTAAAGGTGCTAACGAAGTGTGCAACCTCCAGTGGTCCATCGATGGACTGGTGCAAGCATCTCGGAGTTGGAATATACGCTTTGATGAGGTGATCAAAGCATATGGTTTTATACAAACTTTCGTAGAAGCCTGTATTTACAAGAAAGTGAGTGGGAGTTCTGTAGCATTTCAAATATTATATGTGGATGACATATTGTTGATTGGAAATGATGTAGAATTTCTGGATAGTATAAAAGGATACTTGAATAAAAGTTTTTCAATGAAAGACCTTGGTGAAGCTGGTTATATATTGGGCATCAAGATCTATAGAGATAGATCAAGACGCTTAATAGGACTTTCAGAAAGCACATACCTTGATAAAGTTTTTAAGAAGTTCAAAATGGATCAATCAAAGAAAGGGTTCTTGCCTGTGTTGCAAGGTGTGAAGTTGAGTCAGACTCAATGCCCGACCACTGCAGAAGATAGAGAGAAAATGAAAGTCAATCCCTATGCCTCAGCTGTAGGTTCTATCATGTATGCTATGCTGTGTACCAGACCTGATGTGTGCCTTGCTATAAGTTTAGCAGGGAGGTACCAAAGTAATCCAGGAGTGGATCACTCGACAGCGGTCAAGAACATCTTGAAATACCTAAAAAGGACTAAGGATATGTTTCTCGTTTATGGAAGTGACAAAGAGCTCGTCGTAAATGGTTACGTTGATGCTAGCTTTGACACTGAACCGGATGACTCTAAGTCACAAACTGGATATGTATTTATATTGAATGGTGGAGCTGTCAGTTGGTGCAGTTCCAAACAGAGCGTCGTGGCGGGATCTACGTGTGAAGCGGAGTACATAGCTGCTTCGGAAGCAGCAAATGAAGGAGTCTGGATGAAGGAGTTAATATCCGATCTAGGTGTAATACCTAGTGCATCGGGTCCAATGAAAATATTTTGTGATAATACTGGAGCAATTGCCTTAGCGAAGAAATCCAGATTTCACAAAAGAACCAAACACATCAAGAGACGCTTCAACTCCATCCGTGATCAAGTCAAGGAGGGATACATAGAGATTTGCAAAATACATATGGATTTGAATGTAGCAAACCCGTAGACTAAGCCTCTTCCACGAGCAAAACATGATCAGCACCAAGACTCCATGGGTGTTGGGGATATGACTATTGGGTATGACCCGCCCAGGAGGGGCCGGGTTATCCCAATGGCAGTTCATCAAGACGAAGCCCATGAAGATGTTGAAGATGGTGGTTCATGAAGCAGACTTGTTAAAAGGGCCCAAAGCCCAGGGGCGGCTTAAAGCCCATAAGTGTAAACCGCCATATATGTATAATTTATCTTGTAAGGCAAGTATAATCAGTGACCAGGCCGGACACGTTTATGAGCCGGCCGGGACTCTGTAAGCCGCAGGGCGTCAACCTATGTATATAAAGGGATGACCCAGCGGCAGTTTAGGGCAAGAGACAATAGATCGAAAGCTAGGTCAAGCGTAATCGCTCCCTGGTAATCGAGACAAAAGCAATACCACCTCAAATTGGATTAGGCCTTTACCTTCACCGCAAGGGGCCGAACCAATATAAACTTCTGTGTCCTTTGTCCCAGTTAACCCCTTTAAGCTAACCACATTGTGATGGCTCCACGACTAAGTCCTCACACTAGGACATCTGCCGTGACAATTTCACGATAGTTGGCGCCCACTGTGGGGCCATCGCATGGCGGTTTTGAGTTCTTGAAGGGCAATTTCGAAGGTATCAAGGGGTACGTTGTGGGCCGGATGGCCAAGAGTCGTCGCGGCAAGCTCTACATCAACGATGCAGGCTGGGGCCCCGATGCCGGCTCAATCGAGTACGGGTACCGGGTCCCCTTCGGCGGAATCCACGTCTTCATCGGCAAGATCGGCGAACCGGGCCCTGAGCCGGACATCTGCACCGACATCATCGACACGGCTCAGCGTGCATGACCCGCCCGAGTTCAATCCGCTGTGAAGCGCGTCTTTGTGGGATTCATCCATGGGGCAGAATTTGAGGAAGGATCCGTGTCTGGCGGTGAGATGGCCATCTACTCCGATGGTGAATCGTCCACAGGCGAGACTAATTCAATGTATCAGCTGTAAGATGGCCGGCTTGGGGGCTATTCCGATGGCGACAGTATTCTGGACCCCTATGAGCCGCCGAATAGGGTCGGAATTTTCCTGGCCGGTACACAGCAAGCGCAAAACTCTACAACTGCAGCGGTGATGATTTCCGGGTCAGCAGCGGCGACGGCAGCCGGGGCAGGAGGCCCTGTGCACCCGCCTGCTCAGGTCCTGACCGACTTACTGGAGAGTCTGACGACATTGTTAGCAGCGAACGTTAACCTGGCGAATCAAGATCAGCACAACACAGAGGTTGCAAAATTGCGTGACGAGATAGCACAAGCCAAGGAGGATCTGGCGGCCGAAGACGCCAGGATGACTGCGGAGCGAGCTGTGTTTGGATGCTCGAGCGCAGCGGATTCAAGCGGATTCTTACCGGCTCGCAGTGGATAAGAACGCTTCAAACGAGATTTTAAGGAGGAAGCACCGGGGTCGTCTACCCCCGGTTTATGATCCGCGGAACCTTTTTCATATGCCTAGGGCGGGGACCAGTAACCCGCCAGAGGTAAATCGGGTGGTGACCATGCCTAGGACTAGAGCGCCGGTTCAACCTCTCACGACAGACCCGCCTCGTCTGAATAATACCCCGCCACGATATGTGCCAACACCACCTGGTCATTATTCTAACCCGTTGGATAACATGATCGTTGCGGCGACACGGTTGGTGACTCTCCAAGTGGAAGGCGAGTCTCTAGCTGCGGTTGAAATGCGGAAGGCAAGAGAGCTTCTGCAGACAGCGCTGGTACAGCAGGAGGCATATTCTTACAGTCGTGAGAGGGTTCACTCGACCCCTCGCCCAAGCCGGAGTTATAGTAGACACATGGACTCACCGGCCGTTTCAAGCAGTGACAGGCACCGTAACCAGCCGCATGGGCATAACCCGGCGCGTGATTGTGCGTGGGATTTGGTGGACCAGGACAGAGCACGTCGAGAAGTTGAACTAACGGCTCCGTAGGTGACTCATCAGCATCTTCCGGCTTATCCGACGACTTCGGTGGAGGTAGGCGTAACCTCTAGAAGCATGGGTGTACCATGTTAGTGCCAGCTTTGCGTAATGAGCGTCTGCCCAAGGATTTCAAAGGACCTCGTAAGGTGCCTAATTACACGGCCGACTTACCCCCTAAGGCGTGGATTGAGAGTTATGAGATGGCCATGGAGCTGCTGGAGGTTAGCGATGCTACATGTGCCAAATACTTCACCATGATGCTGGATGGAACGGCCCGTACTTGGTTAAAAGGGTTGCCTGCCAACTCCATTGGGTCATGGGCCGAGTTAAAGGCCCGGTTTATCCAGAATTTTAAGGATACGTGCAAGCAGCCCATGTCGATTGTGGATTTGGATGCCTGCGCCCAAGAAGAGGGCGAGTCAACGACCCATTGGGTGCGCGGGGTCAAAGCCATCCTGCACTCATCAGATAACATCAATGCCGGTTCAGCAGTGCTCATGTTAGAGAAGAATTGCCGTTTTTGCCTCTTAAACAAACGCTAGGGCGGCACAAGAGCCCCTACAATGATATGGGGCAACTGATGGCGGCTCTGATTAAATATGCTGACTCTGATAGTACCAAGGACCCCGAGTCTAATGATGAAAAGACGGGAAAGGGAAAGAAGAGTGGCAACACCAAGGGCCAGCATCATAACCCGGCGAGTCAGGGGCAATGGTAAGCGCAAGGCCGATAACAGCTTAGATTTTGTGGCCAATACCAATACGCAGAATAATGGTCAGCGTCGTAAGGGGAAGCCACCTCCTCGGGCAGGAGGGTCAGGTCTCAATCTTGAGCAGATGTTGAATCAACCCTGCCCAAAGCACGGTTCGCGGGAAAGGCCATCCAATCACCTTTGGAAAGACTACCAAATTATGAAAGAGTTCAAAAATTCAAATTTGTTCCAGGACAATCATGGGCCGGGCCGTGGCTCAGGTTCCGGCTCTCATGGTCCGAGTTACGGTGGTGGCGGTTCTAATTCCGGTTTCCAGGGTCACCCAGGCAATCAAGGCAATCAGAGTGGTTATCATCAACAGTCTGGTCAGGGAAATCAGCAACAGCAATCTGGGTATCAGAGTAACCCGAAGTAGTTGAATGGTGGGCAGTACCACGTCTTCACCACGAGTTTATGCAAGCGGGATTAGAAGCTCCGTAAAAGGGCAGTGAACGCCGTTGAGCCGACAGTTCCCTATTACTTGCGATGGTCTGAGAAGCCCATTGTGTGGAGTCATGAGGATCACCCGCCCCGGGTTGATAATCCAGGTCAATTGGCTTTGGTGGTGGCACCTCAGGTTGGAGGGTACAAGTTCACCAAGGTACTCATGGATGGAGGCAGTAGTATTAATATCCTTTATTATGAAACTTTCCGTCGCATGGGATTGACTGATAAAAATCTTAAGCCGTCGAACACTGTTTTTCACGGTGTGATGCCTGGTAAGTCAGCATACCCGGTGGGTAAAATAGCTCTGGAAGTGGCTTTTGGGGATGAGTATGATTCCAGATCTGAGACGTTGACTTTTGAAGTGGTTAAGATCAAGAGCCCTTATCACGCCCTGTTTGGACGGCCGGCTTGTGCCAAGTTCATGGCACGACCTTGTTATGTTTATCTGCAGCCTAAAATGCCGGGTCACAAGGGGACTATCACAGTGCATGGAAGCCGGAAGATTGCTTTGGAGTGTGAGGAATGTGACGCTGCGTATGCGGAGTCTGTCTGCGCAACAGAGGAGTTGAAGTTTTATAAAGATAATGTTGATCCGGCAAATATGACATCTTTGAAGAAGCCGACTACGGAGCATGACCCAGTCTTGAAGTTCAAGTCGGTGGATGACACTAAGCTAGTTGATTTTGTCCCTGGCGATTCATCCAAGCAGTTCAGCATCAGTGCTAATTTAGATCCGAAATAGGAAAGCGCGCTCATCAAGTTCATCCATGAGAACCGGGACATCTTTGCATGGAAACCATCTGACAAGCCGGGTGTATCGAGGGAACTCGCTGAGCACACTCTCAATATTGATCCGAAGTTTAAACCGGTCAAGCAATTCCTTCGTCTATTTAATGAAGAGAATCGTAAGGCTATTGGTGGAGAAGTGGCCCGGCTCTTGGCGGCTGGGTTCATTGTTGAAGTTTCCCATCCTGAGTGGTTGGCTAATCTGGTGATGGTGCTTAAGAAGAACGGCACTTGGCGTATGTGTGTGGATTACACGGATTTAAATAAGGCTTGTCCAGCTGATCCTTTTGCTCTCCCTCGTATTGATCAAATTATTGATGCTACGGTGGGTTGTGAGCGTTTGAGCTATTTGGATGCTTATTCTGGTTATCATCAGATCAAGATGGCAGTTAAGGACCAGGAGAAGACAGCTTTCGTTACTCCATTTGGAGCCTTCTGCTACGTATCCATGCCTTTTGGGCTCAAGATTGCCCAGGCGACTTACCAACGGTGTGTGCAAAATTGCCTTCATAATCAAATCAGGCGTAATGTTCATGCCTATGTGGATGACATTGTGGTGAAGTCCAGAAAGAAGGAGACCCTGATTGATGATTTAAGGGAGACCTTTGACAATCTTCGGGTTTATAAGATGATGCTTAACCCGGCCAAATGTGTTTTTGGTGTGCCAGCTGGTCAGCTTTTGGGTTTTCTGGTTTCTGAACGAGGTATTGAAGCTAACCCGGAGAAGATAAAGGCTATTACCTCTCTGTCTAAGCCGTTTCATAAGCCGATTGGGTGAGAAGGCTATCCCCTCTTTACCACATGATGAAGAAGACAGATCACTTTGTTTGGACCGATGCGGCTAATCAGGCGTTTGAGGATTTGAAGAATCAGTTGGCTAAGCCGCCCGTTCTCGCTGCTCCCATTGATAAAGAGTCTTTGTTGTTGTATGTGGCTGCCAATAGTAGAGCTGTCCGTCTAGCCATTGTGGTGGAAAGGAAGGAGCTAGGAAAGGAATATCCGGTTCAACGGCCGGTTTATTACATCAGTGAGGTGCTTATCGAGTCCAAACAGAGATATCCACATTGGCAGAAGCTTGTGTATGGGGTTTTTATGGCTAGCCGGAAGCTTAAGCTGTATTTTCTGGGTCATCCTATTGATAACCCACAAGTATAGGGGATCAATTGTAGCCTCTTTCGATAAGTAAGAGTGTCGAACTCAACGAGGAGCTAAAGGTAGAACAAATATTCCCTCAAGTTCTATCGACCACCGATACAACTCTACGCACGCTTAACGTTCGCTTTACCTAGAACAAGTATGAAACTAGAAGTACTTTGTAGGTGTTTTTGGATAGGTTTGCAAGATAATAAAGAGCGCGTAAATTAAAACTAGGGGCTGTTTAGATAAAGAAGCAATAAAGTTAGTATAGCGAGTGTGGAAAAGTGGTGGTAGGAGTTGTGAAATTGTCCCTGAGCAATAGGCCACTTTACTAGTCCGATAGCAAGTTTTATGTGGGAGAGGCCACTGCTAGCATGTCATCCCTGACTTGGAATTCTATGCACTTATGATTGGAACTATTATCAAGCATCCGCAACTACTAACGTTCATTAAGGTAAAACCCAACCATAGCATTAAGATATATTGGTCCCCCTTCAATCCCGTATGCATCAATTTCTATGCTAGGTTGAAGCTTCTGTCACTCTTGCCCTCCAATACATAGTCCTATCAACATACAACTAACCCTATGGTGTGATCCACATGCGCGCTCATATGATGGGCACCAAAGGGCAGCAACATAACCAGAAGCAAATTAAACCAATCATAGCAATTCACCATTTACCGATAGGACAACGAAAATCTACTCAGACATCATAGGATGGCAACACATCATTGGATAATAATATGAAGCATAAAGCACCATGTTCAAGTAGAGGGTACAGCGGGTTGCGGGAGAGTGGACCGCTGTAGATAGATGGGGGGAGATGATGAAGATGTTGGTGAAGATGATGGAGGTGTTGGTGTAGATTGCGGTGACGATGATGGCCCCAGCGGCGTTCCAGCGCCACTGGAAGCGAGGGGGAGAGAGCTCCCCTCCTTCTCCTTCTTCCTTAGCCTTCTCCCTAGGTGGGAGAAGGGTTCTCCCTCTGGTCCTTGGTCTCCATGGCGTGGGAGGGCGAGAGCCCCTCCGTGATTGGATCTGTTTCTCTGTCTCTCTCTCTGTTTCTGCGCTCCCTGATTCTGCCCTTTCACCGTTTCTTAAATTCCCGGAGATCCGTAACTCCGATTGGGCTGAATTTTGGACATGATTTTTATCCGGATATTGGCTTTCTTGAGGTGAAAGAAGGGCACCAACCTCCTTACGGAGTGGCCACGAGGGGCCAGGGTGCGCCTGACCCCCTGGGGCACGCCCCTCACCCTCGTGGGCCCCTCGGGCATCGTCTCACGTTGATTCCACTTCCCAATATTCACATATATTCCAAAAAAATCTCCGTCAGTTTTTATCCCGTTTGGACTCTGTTTGATATAGATTTTCTGTGAAACAAAAAACGTGCAACAAACAGGAACTGGCACTGGGCACTAGATCAATATTTTAGTCCCAAAAATAGTATAAAAAGTTGCCAAAAGTATGTAAAAGTTGTAGAATATTGGCATGGAACAATCAAATATTATAGATACGGCGGAGACGTATTAGCATCGCCAAGCTTAATTCCTGCTCGTCCTCGAGTAGGTAAATGATAAAAAAGATAATTTTTGATGTGGAATGCTACCTAGCATAATCTTGATCACATAATCTAATCATGGCATGAATATTAAGACACGAGTGATTCAAACCAATAGTCTATCATTTGACATTAAGACAATAATACTTCAAGCATACTAATAAAGCAATCATGTCTTTTCAAAATAACATGGCCAAAGAAAGTTATCCCTACAAAATCATATGGTCTGGCTATGCTCCATCTTCACCACACAAAATATTCAAATCATGTACAACCCCGATGACAAGCCAAGCAATTGTTTCATACTTTTGACGTTCTCAAACCTTTTCAACTTTCATGCAATACATGAGCGTGAGCCATGGACATAGAACTATAGGTGGAATAGAATATGATGGTGGAGGTTGTGTGGAGAACACAAAAAGGAGAAAGTCTCACATCGACGCGGCTAATCAACGGGCTATGGAGATGCCCATCAATTGATGTCAATGCGAGGAGTAGGGATTGCCATGCAACGGATGCACTAAGAACTATAAGTGTATGAAAGCTCAAACTGAAACTAAGTGGGTGTGCATCCAACTTGCTTGCTCATGAAGACCTAGGGCATTTGAGGAAGCCCATCGTTGGAATATACAAGACAAGTTCTATAATGAAAATTCCCACTAGTATATGAAAGTGATCACTCAAGAGACTCTCTATATGAAGAACATGGTGCTACTTTGATTCACAAGTGTGGTAAAAGGATAGTAGCATTGCCCCTTCTCTCTTTTTCTCTCATTTTTTGTTTTTTTTGTTTTTTTGGTGGGCTTCTTTGGCCTCTTTTTTTTAAAGTCCGTAGACTCATCCCAACTTGTGAGGGAATCATAGCTTCCATCATCCTTTCCTCACATGGGACAATGCTCTAATAATGATGATTATCACACTTTTATTTACTTACAACTCAATATTACAACTCGATACTAGAACAAAAATATGACTATATGAATGCCTCTGGCGGTGTACTGGGATGTGCAATGATCTAGCGTAGCAATGAAATCAAAAAACGGACAAGCCATGAAAACATCATGCTAGCTATCTTACGATCATGCAAAGCAATATGACAATGAATGCTCAAGTCATGTATATGATGATGATGGAAGTTGCATGGAAATATATCTCGGAATGGCTATGGAAATGCCGTGATAGGTAGGTATGGTAGCTATTTTGAGGAAGATATATCACGGGGTTTGGATGCACCTGTGAAGTTCGCACCAACTCTCGAGGTGAGAAAGGGCAATGCACGGTGTCATGGTTCTAAGGCTGACAGTAGAATGGGGGTAGGTATGAGGAGGCAAGGTCCTAGCTATGGCGAAGTTGTACACACGAGTTTTACGAGTTCAGGCCCTTTGCGGAGGAAGTAATAGCCCTACGTCTCGGTGCCCGGAGGCGGTCGACTGGATTATGCGCGTGTGTGTTACAGGGGGTGCGAACCCTTGTCCCTGAGGAGGGGGGTGGCTTATATAGAGTTCGCCAGGCCCCTCCCGCCCTCAATTACACAGGGTTTAAGGTACATAAAGATGGGGCGTTTCTGGTAACGCCAATAATAAAGTGACATAAATGATCATTAAGTGTATGGAATAAACTCCCGACCGTTGTTGTGCGGAGTGACCTTAGATCTTCTATCTGTCAAGTGATTTCTGTTACGGTCGAGTGACATTGAATCCTTCCGAGTGGAATAGGTCAGGCCTATGGTCGAGTGGATGATTCTATCCTTTGAATGCTTTTGACTTTAGGGCGATGTCCTAGGGGAGGGTGTCTAGGTCAGGCCTATGACCCTACCCTAGGTATATAGCTTCATCATTAGCCCCCGAATGGTTCAGGGTTCGAGTGGAGAAGGAGTTGAAAACACTTCCGACTCAATTTTTGCGCTTCGGAAGCGTCTCGCTGGGATCACTGATCAACACGATGACTTTAACTTCTTTTTCAGTCGCCTTGATCCATTCTTGGTTTTTTCGAGTGAACTTTTACTGCTAAGCTTCGAGTGTTGATATGGAAAAAATCTTCAGTCTGACAGGTTGCTCTGTTGCTCGCGGATCTCGCGGGATTCAAATTTTGGGAAGCACGCAGGGCGGAGGAAGCCGCAGTAATCGGGACGGATTAGGCAGGGCCACCTCGATCTCTGCGCCACCTTTTTCGCCACGTATCGCGCACACGACTATTGCGGGATTTGATAGGATCGCCTGGGCCCACGAGTCAGCCACTTGGAAACGACCCCATATAAGGCGCCGGATTGGGGTTTTTTGCATAGTGCGTTCCCATTCTTCCCCTTTCTCCTCCGTTTTCTCCCCCGCAACCACCTCCGCTCTCGGAGCCGCCGCCCTGCTCGAGCTTCGCCCGCTGCAATGGGGAAGGAGAGGACGGTGGCCTTGTAGCGCGCGAAGAAGGCGACGGCGAAAGCGAAGGGGAAGAAGACGAGCCGGGGCGGATCTTCGTCAAGGTCCGGCTTGCCTCGCGGCTGGATCCAGGGCGACTGGATTCGGTCGACGATCCGGCAGGACGACCTCGACGATCTGGCCGAGGGGGGTTGATTCCCCACGGATCAGGGCGGCTCCCGGAGGACGAGACCGAGCCGCGGCCGCAGGAGGGTGAGTGTCTTCTCCTCGCCACCCACGTCGACCGTGGTTTTTCTTTGCCTCCCCATCCTTTCTTCCGGAGCTTTTTGAACTTCTTTGGAGCACAACTTCATCACTTCTCTCCCAACACCATCACGTATCTCGCTGCATTCGTGTCCATGTGCGAGAATTTCTTGGGTTGTCGACCACACTGGGGTCTCTTCAAACACATTTTCACATGCCGTTCTCAGTCGGTCAAGAAGGCTAATCCGAGTGACGAGAGGACGCATGTGATCAAGATGTGTGGGGGTCTTGGGATCCAAATGAGGGGTAAAAGCACTTTCCCAGCCATGATCCTTCCCGAGTCAGTCAGAGGGTGTCAGTCGACCTAGTTCTACTGCAAAGACCAGCCGACTCCAGGTCAGTCGACTGGACTTCCCCCTTTTCCATGGCTCGAGTCGAGAAGCCCTCTGCCTTGAAAGTGACCCCGGAGGAGAAAGCGCAGGTGAAGGTGATGGTCGGGTGGGTGGTCCAGCTCGTTCGTGACGGCGTGACCGGCATGGATCTGTTGGAGATCTTCCTCAGACGACGCATTCAGCCACTTCAAGCTCGTGACCATCTGATGTGGATGTATTAGGGTATTGATGATACCACTCGGATCCACCCAGAGGAAGTCGACGAGGATACAATGGAGAAGTGGTTGAGGGGCATCACTGGTAACAAGGACAACCCTAGAGGATCCAGGAGGATCCCTCCACTCAGCAACTCGTATGAACCTGACAAGGTCTGCCTCTGAATTTCCGAGTGTTTTATTGATCTATCATGTGATTGCTTTTCGCCATCCGACTGACATTCATTCCACTTGTTGCCTTTCAGGCCCTCACTGAGATGTACTCGATGCCCAATGGAGAGCAGGAGCATGATCCGGAAGGGGAGGCGAGCGGAGGCGAGAGCGGTGAGTGGCACTCTAATGGAGAAGAGGACGAAGAGAGCGACGACCCAAGTGATGAAGAAGAGGTCGACTCACCTCCCCGTAGGGAAAGGCGATCCAAGCATACCCACGACCCAGCCAGCCTCCGAGGGAAAATGACTGCACAGACTGGTCAGTCTTTGAAGAGCACTCGGACGGCGTCTCATGTGCCAACCAATAAGGCTCCAAAGCAGCCCAAAGTCATACCGCAGAAACCTGAGAAGGCTCTGCCCAGAATCAAAGTGGCTGTACCTATTGCATCTGGGTAATTCCTGAATTTGACTTCTTAATTTGGCACGACTCGTTCTTTGGTCGACTCACTTTCTCGTTCTGACCGAGTCGATTTTGAATTTGCAGTGGTGCAACTTCTGAGACTTCTGCTTATAGAAACGAAGATGAGGACATGGAAGATGCGATCACTTCGAACCCAGGTATGGTCTTTGCAAACTTGTCTTTACTTTCTCAGCCGTGTTGTTAGTCGACTGAATTCTGGTGATTGTCTCTTTTTGCAGCTCCTCCCAATGTTATCGATCTCCCAGACGATGATGACGATGTACCGCTGAGGCCTTCGGGAAGAAGAAATAGGAAGACGCCGACTCGCAAGACACCACAGTCGACGCCGGTGACGGAACCAATAATCCAGGAGGCCGGCGATGCCAATCGGACTTCTGTGACTTTCGCCGTACCACTGTCGAGTGCCTAGCCCTCAGCGTCGACTGCGCAGACTCCAGCCGATCCATCTTCACTCTTTACTGCACATCACGTCCCAGAGGACCAAGTGGGTGCTGCCAAGGAGGCTATACGCCAAGCGGGCATCATGATGGAGCAGATGAAGGTGGTCTGGGAAGCTAGCCAAGCTGCTTACGACGCCAGTTCAGCTCTCCAGAGCAACATCTAGGTTGGTTGATCACCGATTGATTCTTTAGCTTATCCCTTGTTCTGTTAGGATATGCTACCTGAAAACTTTCCTTGAGGGATCTTTCGGATCTTTTCATCAGTCTGCGTTTTGCATTTGTACACCCACTGGGTGTTTTGACTTTCCACTGAGCAAATTTGTATCTTGAGTCGACTAGGTTGTGTCGATTGGGTCTTTGAACTAGTGGGGGCACGCTGAGTGCACCCACTGGGTGTAGTCCCCGAGACCATATTTGACTGCGGGCAGTTGACTGTGGTCTGAGAATCGGACTTTTCTCACTCGGCCTGGACGGACCATGTCGAGTGGAACCCGAACCAGTGGGGGCACGCTAAGTGCACCCACTGGGTGTAGTCCCCGAGACCGTGGTCGACTGCGGGCAGTCGACTATGGTCTGAGAATAACTTTTTTTACACTCGGCCTGGACAGACCATGTCGAGTGGAAACTAGACCAGTGGGGGCACGCTAAGTGCACCCACTGGGTGTAGTCCCCGAGACTACTGTTGGATGTTTGATTCGGCAGTAGTCTTAGAACTTGTTGAATTTATCACTCTATTACTCTGAAGTAACCAATCTTTCCATCTGTCGATTGACTGTCTTTTGATTATAGAAATCCTGTGAACCTGGAGCTCGTTTTGCCGACCTGGAGAAGAAGCAGATTCGGCTCAACCTCGATCTGGAGCTGGCCAAGACAAACTTGCAGAAGGCCAAGGATGAAGCCACTGGTATGAAAAACCTTATCGACTGATTCATTTTTGAACCGGATATTATTTGCTTTTTCTGAACTGAGCATTATTTATTTTAGAGACCCTGAACCAGGCTATGGCACAGAAGGATCAGGACCTTGCAGCCGCACAGAAAGCAGCTGATGAGAAAACTGCACTCGCTGAACAGAAGCTAGCTTCAGTCGGCAAACTGGAAGAAGAGAACGCCAAGCTAAAAGCTTCTCTTGACGAAGCCAACTAGGAGGCAACTCGTCTGAAGAAGGACAAGAATAGTCTGACCGAAAATATGGAAGGCATTTCTCGCAAGAGAGATGATTTGGAAAATTATCTGGGAGGTCTTGCCAAGAAGTTGTTCGTCATGCTTGAAGGTGCTTTCCTTGGTCCGACTGACTTGTTACTGTCGACTTGATATATAACTATTGACTCACTGTTGTATTGTGTGTGCAGAGTTCTGCCAGAATTTTGAGGAAGAGACTGGGCGCATTGAGACAAACTTGGACCCCATCCTCTCTCCTGTTAAGGACGAAGCTGCCATGAACGTGCTCCGATTGGAATCCTGTGTCGCTGGTGTTGTTGACTACCTTGCCCGATTGAAGGTTGCGGTGTCAAGGATCGACACGGCACTCTGGCCAAGGGCGACGCTTCCGAATGACCTCGAGTCTTTGATGACTCGACTTAATAAGATTCCTAGTCGAGTGCAAGAATGGAAGAAGTCTTCTGCTCGAAGCGGTGCTGATGTGGCTTTGTCCCTGGTTCGTGTCCACTGCAAGGAAGCGCGAGAAGAGAAGCTAACAACAATCAAGGTGGCCAACACCAAAAAGCATGACTTCCAATCCTTCATGGAAACCTTCCTTGCTGCTGCCACTCGGATTGCCGATGGAATCGACCTGGACGAGTTCGTCGAGCCTGCTAGCCCTCCTCCTGCTGAGTGAACAAACTTTATGCCTTGCCTTAAATTTGCCTCGGAATGCCGAGTGATTTTGTAATCGCTAAAACTCCTTCGGGCCTGATGCCCGAGTACTTTAATCCGTGGTCTGGAACCTTAGGATTTATCTGAACTTGGTTTATCTCTGAATATGCTTGTGTTCGCCTTCGAGTGGAGCTTGTTTTTCACTCAGAATAGTCTTTGTATTTGTGAAGCAGCTCTGAGGAGAAGGTCGCAGTCGACCTGCACCTCGTCGTCCTTGCAGATAGGGATGGAGCGCACATTGTACTTGTGGCGCAGCTCCGAAGAGAAGGTCGCGGTCAACCTGCACCTCGTCGTCCTTGCGGATAGGGATGGAGCGCACATTGTACTTGTGGCGCAGCTCCGAGGAGAAGGTCGCAGTCGACCTGCACCTCGTCGTCCTTGCGGATAGGGATGGAGCGCACACTGTACTTGTGGCGCAGCTCCGAGGAGAAGGTCACAGATGACTTGCACCTCGTCGTCCTTGCGGATAGGGATGGAGCGCACATTGTACTTGTGGCGCAACTCCGAAGAGAAGGTTGCAGTCGACCTGTACCTCGTCGTCCTTGAGGATAGGGATGGAGCGCACATTGTACTTGTGGCGCAGCGCCGAGGAGAAGGTCGCAGTCGACCTGCACCTCGTCGTCCTTGCGGATAGGGATGGAGCGCGTGATCGAATCTCCGAGTGGGAAGATCATTCTTTACTCGGAAAGTATTTCAAACTTAGGCGAGTACTGGACTGCAGCTAAGCCCCTGAGTGGGAGGGTTGCTTGCCACTCAGTAGGATTTTTTTTCAAACTTAGGTGAGTACTGGACTGCAGCTATGCCCCCGAGTGAGAGGATTGCTCACCAATCGGTAGGATTTTTCAAACTTAGGCGAGTACTGGACTGCAGCTAAGCCCCTGAGTGAGAGGATTGCTCACCACTCAATAGGATTTTTCAAACTTAAGAGAGTACTGGACTGCAGCTAAGCCCCTGAGTGAGAGGATTGCTCACCACTCGGTAGGATTTTTCAAACTTAGGCGAGTACTCGACTGCAGCTAAGCCCCCGAGTGAGAGGATTGCTGACCACTCGGTAGGATTTTTCAAACTTAGGCGAGTACTGGACTGCAGCTAAGCCCCCGAGTGAGAGGATTTCTCACCACTCGGTAGAATTTTTCAAACTTAGGCGAGTACTGGACTGCAGCTAAGCCCCCGAGTGAGAGGACTGCTCTCCACTCGGTAGGATTTTTCAAACTTAGGCGAGTACTGGACTACAGCTAAGCCCCCGAGGGAGAGGATTGCTCACCACTCGGTAGGATTTTTCAAACTTAGGCGAGTACTGGACTGTAGCTAAGCCCCCGAGCGAGAGGATTGCTCACCACTCGGTAGGATTTTTCAAACTTAGGCAAAACGGATTCGCAGCTAAGCCTCCGAGTGAGAGGCTTGCTCTTCACTCAGCAGGATTTTTTCTTTTCTGAAACTTAGGCGAAGCGGATTCGCATCTAAGGCACCCACTAGGGGATTTAGAACATATAAAAAAGGAACAACAATCATTTAGGAGACTGTAAAACTGTGTCTTTGATAATCAAACTAGAAGGTATTTCTTATTACATCTCAACAGTCTGAATGCTTAAGTGTAAAAGGGGCGGACAGCTCCGCATTCCAAGCGCGTGGCTCGTCTTTCTTGTGCTTGACATTGTAAAGGTGGTATGCTCCATTGTGGAGCACTCTGACAATGAAGGGGCCTTCCCAGGCAGGAGCGAGTTTGTGTGGTTTCTGCTGATCCACTCGAAGAACCAAGTCTCCCTCTTGAAATGCTCGACCCCTCACGTTTCTGACGTGGAATCGACGCAGGTCTTGCTGATAAATGATCGACCGGATCAGAGCCATCTCTCTTTCCTCTTCCAGGAGATCAACTGCGTCTTGCTGTGCCTGTTTCGCTTCATCTTCTGAGAAAAGCTCGACTCGGGGTGCATTCTCAAGCAAGTCACTCGGAAGTACAGCTTCAGCTCCATAGACCAAGAAGAATGGAGTTATGCCAGTCGACCGATTAGGAGTTGTCCTCAATCCCCAAAGCACTGATGGAAGTTCATCGACCCAAGAGCCTGCTGCATGCTTGAGATCACGCATCAACCGGGGTTTCAGTCCTTTGAGAATCAATCCGTTTGCTCTTTCGGCTTGTCCATTCGACTGGGGATGGGCGACTGAAGCATAGTTGACTCGAGTGCCTTGGGAAGCACAGAAGGCTCTGAACTCATCAGAATCGAAGTTTGACCCATTATCAGTGATGATGCTATGCGGGACACCATATCTGAATGTTAACTCTCTGATGAAACTGACAGCAGTGCTGGCTTAAAGATTTTTGATAGGCTTGGCTTCAATCCATTTGGCGAACTTGTCGACTGCCACGAGCACATGGGTGAAGCCGCTTCTGCCAGTCCTCAAAGCTCCAACCATATCTAATCCCCAAACATAAAAGGGCCAGACGAGTGGAATGGTCTTCAGGGCTGATGCAGGCTTGTGAGACATGTTGGAGTAAAACTGGCAACCTTCACATTTGTCGACTATTTCCTTCGCCATTTCATTTGCTCATGGCCAATAAATCCCGCTCGGTATGCTTTGGCTACAATGGTCCGAGAGGACGCATGGTGACCACAGGTCCTCGAGTGGATGTCGTTGAGGATCACTCAACCTTCTTCTGGTGTTATGCATTTCTAGCTGATTCCAGTTACACTTTCTCTGAACAGCTGTCCTCTTATCACAGTAAAGGCTTGGGATCGACGGACAATCTGTCGAGCCTCTTCTTCATCTTCTGGGAGTTCCTTCCTAAGAATGTATGTGATGTACGGCACTGTCCAGTCGGGAGTGATGACCAAAACCTCCATGATCAAGTCGACCACAGCTGGGACTTCGACTTCAGTCGGATTAGTGGCACTCTTAGGTTGTGGGGGCTCTTCAGTGAAAGGATCTTCCTGAACTGAAGGTGTATGAATATGTTCCAAAAACACATTGCTGGGAATGGTCTCTCTCTTGGAACCTATCTTTGCCAAATCATCAGCCGCTTGATTTTTCAGTCGGGGTATATGATGGAGCTCTAACCCCTCAAACTTCTTCTTTAACTTTCTCACTGCATTACAATAGCCAGTCATAGCCGAGCTCCTGACGTCCCACTCCTTCATCACTTGATTAACCACCAAATCTGAGTTGTCATAACCATTAGGCGGCGGACGCCGAGTGAAATGGCCATACGCAACCCGTATAGAAGTGCTTCGTATTCAGCCTCATTGTTGGAGGAATCAAAATGAATCTAAAGAACATAGCTGAGTCTGTCTCCTCGGGGGGATACCAATACCACTCCAGCACCCGAACCATTCAACATCTTGGATCCATCAAAGAACATGGTCCAATGCTCCGAGTGAATCTGAGTCGGAAGTTGCTGCTCAACCCACTCGGCGAGGAAATCTGCTGTTGCTTGGGACTTGATAGCTTTCTTTGCCTCAAAATTGATATCCAAGGGAAGGAGTTCAATCGCCCACTTTGCCACTCGACCAGTTGCATCTCTGTTGTTCAGAATTTCTGACAGTGGTGCGTCGCTGACGACTGTAATGGAGTGATCAGAGAAATAATGTGCAACCTTCTTCGTGGTCATGTAAATTCCATAGACAAGCTTCTGATAATGTGGATATCTTTGCTTGGATGGAGTCAAAACTTTGGAAATATAGTATACCGGGCGCTGAACTTTATAGGCTTTTCCTTCTTCTTCCCGCTCGACCGTGAGTACTGTACTGACAACTTGTCCAGTGGCTGCAATGTAAAGAAGTAAAGGCTCTTTGCTGATTGGGGCAGCGAGCACCGGCTGTGTGGAAAGCAGGGCTTTGAGCTCTGCAAACGCTGCGTCAGCTTCACGAGTCCACTTGAACTTGTCAGATTTCTTCATCAGTCGGTAAAGAGGCAATGCCTTTTCACCGAGGCGAGAGATGAATCGACTCAAGGTGGCCAAACAACTAGTAAGCTTCTGGACATCATGCACACGCACAGGGCGTTTCATCTGGAGTATGGCACCAACTTTTTCTAGGTTCACGTTGATCCCTCGTTCAGAAACGAGGAAATCGAGCAACTTTCCAGCAGGAACTCCGAATGTGCACTTCGATGGATTAAGCTTGATATCATACCTTCTCAGGTTGGCAAAGGTTTCAGCTAAGTCAGTCGGCAGGTCGGAACCTTTACGCGACTTGACCACAATGTCATCCATATATGCTTCCACATTCCGACTGATTTGAGTGAGCAGACATTTCTGAATCATCCTCATGAATGTGGCACCAGCATGCTTGAGACCGAATGGCATGGTGACATCACAAAAACACCCGAATGGAGTGATGAAAGCTGTTTTTATCTCATCGGGTCCATATAGTCGGATCTGATGGTACCCGGAATAGGCGTCTAGAAAAGACACACGCTCACACCCCACAGTCGAGTCGATGATTTGGTCGATGCGGGGGAGAGGGAAATGATCTTTCGGGCAGGCCCGATTGATATGCTTGAAGTCAATGCACATACGAAGTGAGTCATCCTTCTTGGGGACCATGACAACATTGGCGAGCCACTCAGAGTGGTAAATCTCTCGGATGAACTCAGCTGCCAGGAGCCGAGCCACTTCCTCACCAATTGCCTTTCTCTTCTGTACGGCGGACCGTCGAAGATGTTCCTTGACTGGTTTCACTTTCGGGTCAACTCACAAACGGTGCTCAGCCAGTCCCCTGGGTACACCCGGCATGTTAGAAGGTTTCCATGCAAAGATGTCCCAGTTCTCACGGAGGAACTGGATGAGCACTTCTTCCTATTTGTTGTCGGGTGATGTTGAGATATGAGTAGGAGCAGCATTAGGATCGGTCGGGTGAATATGAATCGGCTTCGTTTCACCGGATGACTGAAATGTAGAATCTGTGGCAGGCTTCTTGGCTCACAACAAATCACTTGGATCTACATTCTTCTAGTATTCTTGCATTTCGACTACTGCTATTTGTGCATCGGAAATTTTTGAGCCCTTCTGGAAGCACTCTTCTGCCTTCTGCCGATTGCGAGTGATCGTGATCACTCCTCTGGGACCAGGCATCTTCAATTTGAGGTACGCGTAACATGGTCGAGCAATAAAACGTGCATAGGCAGGCCTACCCAGAATAGCATGATAAGCACTCTGGAAATCCACTACTTCAAATGTTAACTTTTCCTTGCGGTAATTCTTGGAATCGCCGAAAACCACGTCAAGGGCGATCTGGCCGAGTGATTCGGCTTTCTTTCCAGGGATAACGCCATGGAAACTCATGTTGCTTTCACTAAGCTTGGACATTGGAATGCCCATCCCCTTCAAGGTTTCAGCATAAAGGATATTCAGGCCGCTACCACCATCCATTAGCACTTTGGTCAGTCGAGTGCCTTCAACAACTGGGTCGACCACCAACGCTTGCCTCCCAGGGGTGGCTATACGCGCTGGGTGATTAGATTGGTCGAACGTGATGGCAGTCTGAGACCACTTCAAATAATTGGGTGTTGCTGGAGCAACCATGTTCACTTCTCTGTTAATAACTTTCAGTCGACTTTTGCTCTCAACATCAGCAAAAATCACCAGAGTGGAATTGACATTGGAAATCCATCATCATCGTCTTCCTTATCTTCACCCTTGTCCCACTCTTTTTCCTTATCATTGGGTTGCTTCTCTCGGAACTGCTGGATCAGAACTCGACACTGTCGAGTGGTATGTTCAGGATAAATCAGATTACCCTCTTCATCCTTCTTGGTGTGAATGTGGCATGGTAAATCCAACACATCATTTCTGGCTTGATCTTTCACTTTCTTGGGGGTCCAGGGCCCTTTGGGCTTCCCCTTGAACTTTCCTTGAGCCACGACTAAAGCTTCACCAGGAGCAGCTGGCTCGGCCTTGCGCTTCTGTTTCCGATTGGAAGTGCCCCCACCGGTGTCCTGACCGATTGGTTTGCTCTTCCCACTGCGGAGTCGATCCTCTTCTTCTCCATTAGCATACCGAGTGGCTATCTCCATCATCCGAGTCAGGGACATATCCCCTGTCCGACCGAATTTCAGGACTAGCTCTCGATACTTAACGCCTTCCTTAAGGCACAAACTGCTTGATTTTCGGACACATTTTTCACCGTGTGGTGCAAAGTGGTCCACCTCTGAATAAAATCTCTCAGAGTTTCATTCGGTTTTTGCACGCAATGCTGTAATTCTGTTAACCCTATTGGCCGTTTGCAAGTACCCTCAAAAGTTCTAAAAAACACTCGGGCGAGTTCTTCCCAACTGAATATACTGCCAGGTGCTAACTGAGTCAACCATGCCCTGGCTGAGCCTTCCAACATCAAAGGAAGGTGCTTCATGGCCACTTCATCGTTGTCGCCGCCAATCTGTACAGCCACTCGGTAATCCTCAAGTCAAGTGTCAGGCTTAGACTCACTAGTAAACTTGCTGACTCCAGTCGCCAACCTGAAGTTGGGAGGAATCATTGCGGCCCTGATGGCTCTACTGAAACACTCTGGACCTGAAACATGCACTCTGCTGCCAGTCGGGTGATCTCTGTCATGGCCTTCTCTGTTAGCTCTATTCCTGTCAACTAAACCTTGAACAAGAATAGATCTCGCATCAAAGCCTGGCTCCCTCGGGTCGACTGGTATTCTTTGCTCGCCACTGTGAGGGCGTTTGTCATCATGTTGCCGAGGCACATATGATCCACTCCTCGGAGGGGGTGTGGGCACTCGACGATAGTCATCACGGCCGAGTCGGTGATCATACTGCTCGTCATTTCTGTACCGATCTTGCCGGTGCTCGCGTCCCTCACGCCGCGGGGGCGATCTTGGGCTATGGGCCGACTAAACTGTATCTTCCATCACAGACCTGCTATGAATCCTATTCCGCGACTGAGCCACTGCTTTGTTCTGCTCTCCGGCTGCTCGGAGTAAGGCCCGGATCTGCATCAAACCTCTGCCAGCCTCCGACTGGGAAGGTTGAATTGACTCTGCTATGCGAGCTGCAGCTGTGAGATTTTGAATCAGAGTGCGGTATACCTGAGGCTGAGGCGGAAAAAGCTGTCGTCGGCTGGACTCAGGAATCCGCTGCCGAGCACGCTCGTCGAGTGCATGCTGAAGGTTCTCCAGCCGAGTGCGCTCAGCCAAGTTGGCCAGGCGCGCCTCTTCCAAGGCCCGGGCCTCGGGGGTTTCTCCGACGATGGGCGTGTGGAGTGCATCCATGTTGCGACGGCGAAGCTCTTCCCTCTGCTGCGAAGAAAGGGGTTCGGGGCGGTACTCCTCATGGATGCGTGACGGATCGCCGCCACCATAACCGCCATCGTCGCGGGGGAAGCCAGGAGGACTACGTGGTCCGTCAACCATCAAGACTTCAGCCGCATGATCGCTGCTACCGCACTCGGATGCGGTCTCGACGGAGCCAGTCGAACAGGCCGTAGAGAGTTTCGTCGGGCTCAATTGCCGTGACTTGTGGGGTAGCCGACTGACAGGCCACCGCATGCCTCACCCACCGCTGAAGTCGCGACCAACCGGATCGCTTGCGTCGGCGAACAGCGGGGAGCGAGGACACCATAGGAGCCGACCGATACTGGGTCGACGGCTGCCGGAGAAGGACACCGCAGATGCAGGCGCGAAAGTGCGTCGCCCCGCGGACGGGGAGAACCTCGACATCGAGTGGAGCCTCTTGAAGCCAGGCGGAGTCGTCGGCGACAAAGACGAGCGCGCCGAGATGGATCTCGCGGCCCTCAGCCAATCCACCGCCGGAAACCATGATGATGGGAATCGGAAAAAACGCAACTTCACCAAAAAGTCGCTAAGACACCTGCCCCATGGTGGGCGCCAACTGTCGTGGTTCTAAGGCTGACAGTAGAATGGGGGTAGGTATGAGGAGGCAAGGTCCTAGCTATGGCGAAGTTGTACACACGAGTTTTACAAGTTCAGGCCCTTCGGGTAAGAAGTAATAGCCCTACGTCTCGGTGCCCGGAGGCGGTCGACTGGATTATGCGCGTGTGTGTTACAGGGGGTGCGAACCCTTGTCCCTGAGGAGGGGGTGGCTTATATAGAGTTCGCCAGACCCCTCCCGCCCTCAGTTACATAGGGTTTAAGGTACATAAAGATGGGGCGTTTCTGGTAACGCCAATAATAAAGTGACATAAAGATCGTTAAGTCTATGGAATAAACTCCCGACCGTTGCTGTGCGGAGTGACCTTAGATCTTCTGTCTGTCGAGTGATTTCTGTTACGGTCGAGTGACATTGAATCCTTCCGAGTGGAATAGGTCAGGCCTATGGTCGAGTTGATGATTCTATCCTTTGAATGCTTCTAACTTTAGGGCGATGTCCTAGGGGAGGGTGTCTAGGTCAGGCCTATGACCCTACCCTAGGTATATAGCTTCATCACACGGTACCGAAGAGCCTAGCAATGATGGAAGGGTGAGAGTGCGTATAATCCATGGACTCAACATTAGTCATAAAGAATCACATACTTATTGCAAAAATCTATTAGTCATTGAAACAAAGTACTACGCGCATGCTCCTAGGGGGATAGATTCGTAGGAAAAGACCATCGCTCATCCCCGACCGCCACTCATAAGGAAGACAATCAATAAATAAATCATGCTCCGACTTCATCACATAACGGTTCACCATACATGCATGCTACGGGAATCACAAACTTCAACACAAGTATTTCTACAATCCACAACTACCCACTAGCATGGCTCTAATATCACCATCTTTATATCGCAAAACTATTGCAAGGAATCAAACATATCATATTCAGTGATCTACAAGCTTTATGTAGGACTTTATGACTAACCATGTGAATGACCATTTCCTGTCAACTCTCTAAATAGATATAAGTGAAGCAAGAGAGTTTAATTATTTCTACAAAAGATATGCCCACGCTGTAACAAATATAAGTTAAGCAAAAGAGCATTCTACAAATGGCGGTTTTCTATGTGTAGGGAAACAGGCAATCCATACTTCAAATGATATAAGTGAAGCACATGAAGCATTCTATAAAGCCATACTCAAAAGATATAAGTGAAGTGCAATGAGCATTCTATAAATCAACCATGGACTATCTCATACCAGCATGGTGCATCAAAGAAAAGTGAAAACTAAATGTAAAAGACGCTCCAAGATTTGCACATATCACATGAACAAAACGAAACCGAAAACATACCGATACTTGTTGAAGAAAGATGGGATGCCTTCCGGGGCATCCCCAAGCTTAGACGCTTGAGTCTCCTTGAATATTTACTTGGGTTGCCTTGGGCATACCCAAGCTTGAGCTCTTGCCTCTCCTCCTTCTCCTCATATCGAGACCTCCTCGATCTTTGACCACTTCATCCACACAAAACTCAACAGAAAGCTCGGTAAGATCCGTTAGTATAATAAAGCAAATCACTACTCTAAGTACTGTTGCAAACCAATTCATATTTTTTTTGCATTGTAGCTACTGTAATATAACTTTTCCATGGCTTAATTCACTGATAGAAATCGATAGTTTCATCAAAACAAGCAAACTATGCATCAAAAACAGAATCTGTCTTAAACAGGACAGTCTGTAGTAATATGAACATTCACCATACTTCTGGTACTCCAAAAATTCTGAAAGAATTAGGAAAAATAAAAAATTTGTATATAAATACAGTGCAAAAAGTTTTAGAACCTTTTGACGCTCCAGTAAAAAATGTAAAATCGCGCAGTACAGCCAAAGGTTCTGTTTTGCACCGCACAAACCAACAAGCAATGTAAACATCCTAAAGGAAAATCTTGGCACACTATTTTATAATACAATGGAATTGTACTTTATAAAAGCACTCAACAGAAATAAATGACTCTCTAAAACTTCCGGTTTGTCTCCCTGGCAGCGCTTTCTTTAATGCCATTAAGCTAGGCATATTGTGCTCAAGTAATGAATCCACCCAGATCCCAAGGTATATCAAAGCCAATTTGAATTAGCAATGATTTGGCATTTAGTAGTGAGCACAAAGAAACATATATCATGTAATGACGAAGCCTAACTCTCTTCCTATGCATCGGCATGTCATAAAAGAACAATTCATGCACACAAAGTAAAGGCCAATAAATAGCATAAGCAGTTTCTTGCAATTTTATCGTGTGGGTAACATAGAGAGGTGGAGATGTAGTTCCTCTCTCATAATAATTGCAAGTAGTAGAAGCAAGCACATGCATATTATATCTATAAAAAACATCATGTGTAGTAGTAAAACGCATCCCATCAATATAATCCTTAATAAGGGCAAACTTCTCTGATATAGTGTAGTCGGGAGAATTCAAAAAGATAATAGGACTATCATGCGTGGGTGCAATAGCAAAAATTTCATGTTTAACATAAGGAACTATAGCAAGTTCATCTCCATAAGCATAATTCATATTGGCATCTTGGCCACAAGCATGGCATGCATCATCAAAAATGGATATTTCAAAAGAATCAACGGGGTCATAACAATCATCATAGCATTCATCCTTCGGTAAGTACGAAGGGAAATTAAACAACGTATGAGTTGAAGAGTTACTCTCATTAGAAGGTGGGCACGGGTAGCTAATCCGCTCTTCCTCCTTTTGTTCTTCACTCCCCTCATCATCTTTTTCATCCAATGAGCTCACAATGTCATTAATTTCTTCTTCCATGGACTCCTACAAAATATTAGTCTCTTCTTGGATAGCGGAGACTCTCTCAATAAAATCATCAATATCAGAATTGAATTCATAATTCTCATAGCAATATTTAAGTATAGAAAAAAATTCGGGTCTGTAAACAACATCATCAATATTTTCACTCTTTAAACAAAGATTCAATTTCATAAGCACCCATAAAAGCAACGAATTCTTCTATTTGTTCCACATCATAGTAATCATATATACCATTAGAATAAGAAGCCAAGGTTTTAGCATCATTAAATTTGCATGAAAAGGGAAGGTGTGGAGCCTTCATCCTAGAGCAACAAGTATAATCATATCTCAAGCATAGTTCCCAAGCATACCAATGCAACATATGAATTTGATCCCATAATAGATTCCCTTTTTGAGTCAAGCGATAATCCCTAAAGTATTCACGTTGATCCAACGTGTCTCCCATTATATAATTGAATGGAGTTTTCTCAGGATTATTAAAGTAGTGCATAATATCTTTCACATAATGAGCATTGAGGGTTTTAGGAGGTTCCCCATCTCCATGAGTAGCAAGTAAACCTAATTTTTTTGGTATTTCGTGTTCCATATCCATAACTAAAGATAGAGAACAACTTAGAACAGCAAATAAAAATTACTTAGTGATAAAGCAAACAAGCACACACGAGAATATTCACCCCACGCTATAACTCCCCGGCAACGGCGCCAGAAAAAGGTCTTGATAACCCACAAGTGTAGGGGATCAATTGTAGCCTCTTTCGATAAGTAAGAGTGTCGAACCCAACGAGGAGCTAAAGGTAGAACAAATATTCTCTCAAGTTCTATCGACCACCGATACAACTCTACGCACGCTTAACGTTCGCTTTACCTAGAACAAGTATGCAACTAGAAGTACTTTGTAGGTGTTTTTGGATAGGTTTGCAAGATAATAAAGAGCGCGTAAATTAAAACTAGCGGCTGTTTAGAGAAAGAAGCAATAAAGTTAGTATAGCGAGTGTAGAAAAGTGGTGGTAGGAGTTGCGAAATTGTCCCTAAGCAATTGACTACTTTACTAGACCGATAGCAAGTTTTATGTGGGAGAGGCCACTGCTAGCATGTCATCCCTGACTTGGAATTCTATGCACTTATGATTGGAACTATTAGCAAGCATCCGCAACTAATAACGTTCATTAAGGTAAAACCCAACCATAGCATTAAGATATATTGGTCCCCCTTCAATCCCGTATGCATCAATTTCCATGCTAGGTTGAAGCTTCTGTCACTCTTGCCCTCTAATACATAGTCCTATCAACATAAAACTAACCCTATGGTTTGATCCACACGCGTGCTCATATGATGGGAACCAAAGGACAGCAACATAACCACAAGCAAATTAAACCAGTCATAGCAATTCACCAATTACCGATAGGACAACTAAAATCTACTCAGACATCATAGGATAGCAACACATAATTGGATAATAATATGAAGCATAAAGCACCATGTTCAAGTAGAGGGTACAGAGGGTTGCAGGAGAGTGGACCGCTTTAGATAGATGGGGGAAGATGATGAAGATGTTGGTGAAGATGATGGAGGTGTTGGTGTAGATTGCGGTGATGATGATGGCCCCGGCGGTGTTCCAGCGCCACCGGAAGCGAGGGGGAGAGAGCCCCCCTCCTTCTCATTCTTCCTTGGCCTTCTCCCTACGTGGGAGAAGGATTCTCCCTCTGGTCCTTGGTCTTCATGGTGTGGGAGGGGCGAGAGCCCCTCCGAGATTGGATATGTCTCTCTGTCTCTCTCTGTTTCTGCGCTCCCTGATTCTGCCCTTTCACCGTTTCTTAAATTCCCGGAGATCCGTAACTCCGATTGGGCTGAATTTTGGACACGATTTTTATCCGGATATTGGATTTCTTGCGGCGAAAGAAGGGCACCAACCGCCTTACGGAGTGTCCACGAGGGCCCAGGGCGCGCCTGACCCCCTGGGGCGCGCCCCTCACCCTCGTGGGTCCCTCGGGCATCCTCGCGTTGATTCCACTTCCCAAAATTCACATATATTCCAAAAAATCTCCGTCAGTTCTTATCCCGTTTGGACTCCGTTTGATATGGATTTTCTGCGAAACAAAAAACATGCAACAAACAGGAACTGGCACTAGGCACTTGATCAATATGTTAGTCCCAAAAATAGTATAAAAAGTTGCCAAAAGTATGTAAAAGTTGTAGAATATTGGCATGGAACAATCAAAAATTATAGATACGACGGAGACGTATCACCTATCACTGTGGTTAGTTCTACCCCCTTAGGGGATATCGTTCAAAACAGAGAAGCCACAGGTCGGGTAGCCAAGTGGGCCATTGAGCTTGGACCTCATGGTTTAAAATACGTGCCCAGTACAGCCATCAAGTCTCAAGCACTTGTGGATTTTATCAATGACTGGACAGAGTTGCAGATGCCTGAAGAGAAGCCGGATAACACATATTGGACTATTCACTTTGATGGGTCCAGGCAGTTGGAAGGCTCGGGGGCTGGAGTTGTATTGACTTCCCCACGAGGTGATAAATTTTGTTATGTCCTCCGGCTGATGTTCCCTTGTACTAACAATGCAGCTGAGTATGACGCCTTGCTCCATCGTCTTCGGATGGCTAAGGAGATGAGCTTAAGCTGGGTGAGGTGTTTCGGCGACTCAGATCTGGTGGCCCAACAAGTTTCTGACACTTGGGATTCCAAGGATCCACTCATGGCGGCTTATCATCGAGAGGTTGATGCTATTGCGGGTCACTTTAAGGGTTCTCAAGTTGAACATGTTGATCGTAGGAAAAATGAGGTGGCTGATGCTTTAAGCCGGTTAGGGTCTCAGCGTAAACCGGTGCTGCCTAATACTTTCCTGGATATTTTGCATAACCCTTCTGTCAAATTGCCTATATAGGAAGATCTGGCCATTCCTGACCCGGAAGCACAATTGGTGGCAGCTCTTCATGCGATTCCTGATTGGACAGTTCCATATTTGGCCTATATGACCCGGCGCGAGTTACCTGAGGATGAAACTTTGGCCAGGCAGATAACCCGGCGGTCTAAGTCAATGACTATCGTTAATGGAGAGTTGCATCATCGCAGTGTAACAATGGCGTTTCAACGATGTGTTTCTCCAGAGGAGGGCCGTGAGATTCTGCGTGAAATTCATGAAGGTGATTGTGGCCATCATGTCGGTTCTAAGTCTCTTGTGGCTAAGGCTTTCCGTCATGGGTTTTATTGGCTGACAGCTCACGCTGATGCTGAGGATCTAGTCAATAAGTGTGATGGTTGTCAGAAATTCTCCCGACGAGCTCATGTGCCAGCTCAAGAATTGAGGATGATTCCAATTACTTGGCCGTTTACAGTCTGGGGACTTGATATGGTTGGGCCTTTTAAAAGGTCCAAGGATAAAAAGACACACCTCCTAGTGGCTGTTGACAAATTTACAAAGTGGGTTGAGGCAGAGCCGGTCAGTAAATGTGACGGAGCGACGGCGGTTCAATTCATCAAAAAGGTGATTTTCCGTTTTGGTTTTCCCCACAGTATCATAACTGATAATGGCACTAATCTATCCAAGGGTGCTATGAAAGAGTTTTGTCAACGTGAGCATACCCGGCTTGATGTATCATCAGTGGCTCATCCTCAGTCTAATGGTCAAGCCGAGAGAGCCAATCAAGAGATCCTCAGAGGCATCAAGCCCCGGCTTATGGCTCCATTACAGAGGATGCCAGGTTGTTGGGTGGAGCAGTTACCTTCCGTATTATGGAGTATCAATACTACCCCCAACAGATCTACGGGTTACACGCCTTTCTTCATGGTTTATGGAGCAGAGGCGGTTCTCCCTAGTGACATCCGTCATGACTCGCCCCGTGTGGCGGCTTATGTTGAAGCTGGCAATGAAAAAGCACGTTAGGATGCACTTGACCTATTAGATGAGGAGCTTGACATCCCGGCGGCTCGTTCAGTGATTTACCAGCAAGATATGCGTCGTTATCACAGCCGCTGGGTTAAAACCAAAACTTTTCAAGAAGGTGACCTGGTGCTCCGGCTTATTCAGGATCAGACTGATATGCATAAACTATCCCCACCTTAGGAAGGGCCTTTTGTGGTCAGCAAGAATCTGAATAATGGATCATACTACCTTATCGATGTTCGATACCACAAGGACTCACGCACGTCGGAGGAGGAGACCCGTCGGCCGTGGAACATTGCTCATCTTCGGCCTTACTACACTTGAGCCACCGGCTCTTACAATGTACATATCTTGACAATGTATATATTATGATGATAATAATAAAGATGGCATCCCTGATAAAGCAGGGCCTCTGTCGTTTTGTTTGCAAGAGTAACGAGTCTTTTTCATTCTAATGGTCACTTGGGGGCTTCCTGCCCATATTTGAGGCATAGCTGTGTATCCCTCTTGATCGGCGCAATGCCACACTTATGGTCACTTGTGGGCTTCCTGCCCATATTTGAGGCATAGCTGTGAATATCCCTCTTGATCGGTGCAATGCCACACTTATGGTCACTTGGGGGCTTCCTGCCCATATTTGAGGCATAACTGTGAATATCCCTCTTGATCAGCGCAATGCCACACTTATGGTCACTTGGGGGCTTCCTGCCCATATTTGAGGCATAGCTGTGAATATCCCTCTTGATCGGCGCAAGGCCACACTCATGGTCACTTGGGGGCTTCCTGCCCATATTTGAGGCATAGCTGTGAATATCCCTCTTGATCGGCTCAAAGCCACACTTATGACCGCAAACCACTTGGGGGCTTCCTCCTCATATTTGAAGCATAGCTGTAAATATCCCTCTTGGTCCGGCTCATACGCCATGAAAGTCTCGGAGCATCAGGCTTGGCGGCCTATGAAAGCCTCATTTTTCTCACTTTGATACATTTTTTGAACATTTTTGGTTTATCTTGACATATGATTTAACAATGATTCAGGCCATGTAGCCTCAATTATAACAACTCATATTTGAGTATATCCGTGGTTTCTGATAACCCGGCCTGGCTTTTGAAAATAAGTTCCCAGGATATGGTAATATTACACATTTGGAAGTATCGTCTCCTAAGTTTTGGGTTATCACCCTTACTACATTGGTATGGTAAGCCGACAGTTTAAATCACATATCACACGTATGATATTTTCCATTATATTTAATTACGGTTAAACCAACCCTGGTTATGCACTGTTTTAGTTACCAGTGGTTTTATATGGGGTATTATGACCCGTCCTGCGGTAAACCGCCAAGGCACTTGTGTTTACTTATGTGCAGGGTAATGATTAATCTCATCTGCATAAATCACCGTCATCGTAAGCATAACACGGTAGCTTTTCAAATGGCGGGTCAAACAGTGTTGCGCAAAACAAAAACGTGCACGATGGCACGACAGATCAAAGTTTCACTAGCCTATTACATGACTCAGTGAGCCAATAAAGATCGAGTGTTTTTCAAAGGATCACATATATGACCCGCCCGGCGGATCACCCTTCTTGGCCTTGTTGACTTGAGGCTTCTGGATCATCCTTCTCCGGCTCTTCGTCCTCCTCCGCCGTCTGGAAATTTGGTGATGACCAATCGATGCCACACAAGGCTTGAAATTCAGCTTCATCATCTATAAGTTCGGACGGTTCAACTTCAGGGGCGAAAGTATGCTTACGGATTGGAGGGATTAGATCCATCACTTTATAAGCCGCCGTGGGCATGTTCTGATTCTCCATGCTGTAAGCCGAGTGGTATTTTGACAGATCCGTTTCATTTGCAATCAGACTGGCCAGAGGACGTATTTCTTTCACACGGGCAGCAAAGTCCTTTTGATCAAATGAAGTGTCGTCTTCTTTCAAGCTTGGATATCCAGTAGCTACCTCAGACGGGTCTAGCTCTGGTAACCATGCCTTGGCCCGGCTCAAAGCTGTCACGTCACTGGCCCTTGCAGATGATCGCTTCATCTTGTCCATCCTAGCAGGTAGCACAGAGAGTTTTTTCAAGACATCAATCAAGAGAGTAGGTGCTTGATTAGTCGGAGAAATTGTGGCCAGTGCACGCTGAGCAGTATATAGTTGTTCAACAAGTGTGTAAATAGCCTTGAGCTTCACAAGCATATCTTGGTTAAGATTGCTGCTCCTGGGACCTGAGTAATAGTCATACATTGGTTAGAGGCGGTTTATACCATCAAGGAAGAGATTCAATTTTATTGTTAGCAAGGCGACTCACCAAAGATAGCAGAAACCATCTGGGATACATGGTGTTTTAAACCGGTGAGCTCAGTGGTCACCTCTTGAAGAGCCGCCTCCGCTTTTCCAGCTCACTGCGTCAAAGCAGTTTTCTCTTCAGCCCAGACATTTCTTTCAGCTTCAAAGCTGGTCTTCAGTTTTTCCGTTTCAGCCACGCTAAATTGGAATTTTGAATTGGCTTTCCGGGTCTCAGATTCTTGATTCTCCAGCAGGGTCTTTGCATCAGCCAATTGTGATTGAAGTTCAGCAGTGGCGTCCTGTACAAGCACAGAGTTGCAAACACATTCATATCCAGGTTACAGGAATATAAGTCCCAAGCACTTTGCAAGTAAGAGTACTTGGCACTTGGGGGCTAATGCCTGCCGAAACATTCTTCATACAACGGCTCATATAAATAAGTCCCAAGCACTTTGCATGCAAGAATACTTAGCACTTGGGGGCTAATGCATATCGCTTGCGTCTTCTTACTACTTTATGATAACCCGGTGGTGCCGTAAACAATCACAGCCGGTTTATGGGGGCTATACAGGTAAGCTCTCTTTATAAACAATGGTGAACAGGACCGGCTCATTCATGCTGATTAAACCGGTCCTTGGGGACTACGGATGCAATGTTAATTGTTTAAAATCCGGTTTAACTATAATGGTGAAAGCCGGCCTTGGAAGGATTCTACTAAAGATGCTCATGGTTATTCTAATTCTACAGCATATTCAATTTTATCATACCCAATAGACTTGGGGGCTGGCAGGATGTACATAACTTATTTAAGCAGGAATTCATGCCTCATATTTTTGATGCATCTGCTTCACCATATAAATTTCAAGATTGCAGCTGGTGTGTACTTGGTTGAGGTAGCCAGAGAGTACTTCGCTACTGCTCAATTGCGCATAGTGGGCGACATCAAACCTCACTTTCTGCCTTTCAATGACCTCTTGTTTGGCGGAGTGCTTAGCCAAGATAGTTGGATTTCCTGGTTCTTTAAAGCCGATGCCAGTGATAATCAGATCTTCACTATGCTCTTCTGACGGTTTAAGTGGGATTGATGATTCGGTGTTCAAAGGATTGACATATGTGTGGTCATGGGAGAGATCAGGAATTTTCGGCGGAACGTCATTGGCAGGTTCTTCTGGTTGTTTTTTAGAAGCGTCTGATACTGGAACTTGCTGCTCCGGTTCAACGACTTTAGGATCTTCAGCCGGCTTGGTCACCTTTGCCTTCTTACTAGGCTTTGCTTGTCCACTGCACGAGTTATGACAAGTCAGTACAATTATAAGAGCATAAGGAGGTAGAGAATAAAAGGTAATTGTTGTTACCCAGGGGCAGTTTTGAAAGCCGGCAGCTGGGTCTGTGATGAGTCGCCAGAGGAAGAGCAAGAAGCCTCCTAGTAGTTTGAATCGGAAGAATTGAGTGGCTGGCGAATGAGACCCGCCAGCGGGTACAAAGAGTTTAAGTTCGGAAGGACCTCGTTTTGGCGTTTCCGTGGAACTGGAGTATTTGGTAAGCCGGAGGATAATTCTTCACCTCCGCTGGTCCGAGTCTGTCGCCGGTTCTCGTGTTGCTGTTGCTTCAAAAGAAAGTGAGGATCCAAATGAGCTAAGGGGTGTGAAAAGCTTACTTTCCCGGTTACTCGTCGAATTTTCTGGCTTGGCAAATGTGCTGAGCCGGAGGAAATAATAGTTAGCTCTTCTTCAACTGCTTGGCTGGCCCCCGTGTCATCCTGATAATAATCAGTGTCAATAAGATAGTTGAAAAAGGAGCCAAGGGAGTCAAGGGCTACCTCCGACACAGAGCTGTCATTCAGTTCAAACATCCCAGAAGCACTTGATTTCTTCTTATTTTTCTTGGCGGTTTTCTCGGTGGCTTTCTTGGAAGCCCTGGCCTTTTTTGGCAGCTACATGGTCATATTCTTTTTCCAAAAATCAGAGTCAGCCTGTGAAAGTCATCAAAGTTGAGTTAATAAAGTATTTAAATGATGAGGTAAAAGTAAGTAAGTTGGAGACTCACATCCGGTGGTGGGTTAAGTTTGCAAAAAGGGTTCATACCCACTTTGCTGCAGTCTTCCGGATCTTCATTTAGAAGGGACTTTGTCATCTCCTTGTTGGCCTCGTCAGTTAAACGCACGGAGCTGTGGCGCTGTGGATCCTTTATACCGCCCGTATAAGTACACATTAAGACGGGTCGGCGGCTCAAGGGTATGATTCGCCAAGAAACCCAGCACCGAACCAAATCAATGCCAGTTAACCCATTTCCCAGCAGAGCCTTGACCTTTGCAATGGTAGGAGCAAGCTTTGCATGTTCAGCGGTGGTAAGCTTTTCAGGAAGATGATGCTTTGGGTCAAGACGCTGGACACGATAACCCGGTAGGGGATTCTCGTTAGCCGGAGAAGTATCTTTGCAGTAAAACCATGTCTGGTTCCAGTCTTTGGGGTGACTCGGCAAGCAAGCATAGGGGAAGATAGCATCTCTTCTTCGTTGAATTGAGATTCCGCCAAGTTCCAAGCTGGGTCCATTCATGAACTCGTTTTGGCGGTTCAAATAAAAATATTCTCAAAAGAGTTCCACGCTGGGCTCCTCTTGAAGGTACACTTCACAGAAAACTTGAAAGTTGCAGATGTTTGACACGGAATTGGGTCCGATGTCCTGAGGGTGAAGTTGAAAGAAGTGCAGAACATCTCGGAAAAATTTAGAGACGGGCGGTGAGAAGCCCCGATTCATGTGATCGGTAGAAACAATGACTTCATCATCCTTTGGCTGAGGTTTTTCTTCATCTGGATTGGGGGCGCGATAATGCATGACATTTTTTGCTGGCAGGTACCCAATTTTGACAAAGTCTTTGAGCGTATTCTCAGTGACAATGGAGGGAACCCAATTACATGAAGTGACTGTCTTTGGCGGCATTATGAAGAAAGAAGCCTAAAAGAAATAAAAATTTTGCCGGTTTAAGTTTATTCATTAAGCCAGAAGTAAAACGCTACAGTATATATTCAGAGTGGCGGCTTAAATGGGGCCTAATGATATATGGGTAGTTATAAACCGGTGATGTAAGCCGCCATGATAGCAATGGTATTCCAGATCTGACAAGAGCGAATTCTACTAAGTGTCAAAGAAAACAGGTTTCACAGATTGATGCTAGGATTTTGGATCTGCGATACTTCGGATAATAGAAAATATTTTTGACCTAAATTATAGTGCTCAAGCAGTTCATATGTTCAGATTGGTTTTTTCCTACGCAAAGGAGATGATCTAATAAGAAAAACAAGTATCACGACTGCCACTGTGCAGGAGAAGTGCTAAATTTGGATCAAAGTTACAAGCTACAGCGAAGAACAAGGATGAACTCTGAAGAACTTCGAAGAAACCCTAATGGAGATCTATAGTGGAGAAAGGAGAGGCACTTACTGGATCCACCGAGCAATGGAGAGGCGTCGCGGTTTTCTCTGGTATCGTTCGGGTCGATGCAGCGGCCGGAGTCAAGGAAGCTGACGAGTTCGGCGGCGGCGGTGCTCAGGCATGCAGGTGCGTTGCGAAGGGAGAGGTTGAAGATGAGAAGAAGAAGGGGGGAAATGGAAAGGCTATCGGGCCCTATTTATAAGGAAAGGGTAACAGGTGGGCGCAAAATACGAGGAGGCCAAAGAATGATTATCCAACTAATTGGACGCCTTGATTTTCGAGATGGTTATTAAAGATAAGGATCTATTAGATATGCTGGGTATCGTGTGAAATTAATGACAGATGACGTCTGGCAATTTTCCGTAATTCCAGGAGATGATGTCATGGAGGTTTACAATATTTTGTGAGAACAAACAAAGAAGGATTTTTTCTATGTGTTGGAGATTGACATGAACAAGTTCAAATCAAATTGGGGCCTAATGTTGGGGATATGACTATTGGGTATGACCCGCCCAGGAGGGGCCGGGTTATCCCAATGGCGGTTTATCAAGACGAAGCCCATGAAGATGTTGAAGATGGTGGTTCATGAAGCAGACTTGTTAAAAGGGCCCAAAGCCCAGGGGTGGCTTAAAGCCCATAAGTGTAAACCGCCATATATGTATAACTTATCTTGTAAGGCAAGTATAACCAGTGACCAAGCCAGACACGTTTATGAGCCGGCCGGGACTCTGTAAGCCGCAGGGCGTCAACCTATGTATATAAAGGGACGACCCGGCGGCGGTTTAGGGCAAGAGACAACAGATCAAAAGCTAGGTCAAGCGTAATCGCTCCCTGGTAATCGAGACATAAGCAATACCACCTCAAACTGGATTAGGCCTTTACCTTCATCGCAAGGGGCCGAACCAGTATAAACTTTTGTGTCCTTTGTCCCGTTTAACCTCTTTAAGCTAACCACGTTGCAATGGCTCCACGACTAAGTCCTCACACTAGGACATCTGCCGTGACAATTCCACAACAATGGGTGTTTTCATTACAATGTAATCTAGATTATTGACTCTACTAGTGCAGGTGGGAGACTGAAGGAAATATGCCCTAGAGGCAACGATAAAGTTGTTATTTTATATTTCCTTATTCATGATAAATGTTTATTATTCATGCTAGAATTGTATTGATCAGAAACCTTAATACATGTGTGAATACATAGACAAATACTGTGACCCCAGTGAGCCTCTACTTGACTAGCTCGTTGATCAAAGATGGTTAAGGTTTCCTAACCATGGACATGAGTTGTCATTTGATAACGTGATCAGATCATTAGGAGAATGATGTGATGGACAATACCCATCCGTTAGCTTAGCATATTGATCGTTCAGTTTTATTGCTATTGCTTTCTTCATGTCAAATACATATTCCTTCGACTATGAGATTATGCAACTCCCGAATACCGGAGGAATGCCTTGTGTGCTATCAAATGTCACAATGTAAATGGGTGATCATAAATATGCTCTACAGGTATCTCTTAAGGTGTTTGTTGGGTTGGCATAGATCGATATTAGGATTTGTCACTCCGTGTTTCGGAGAGGTATCTCTGGGCCCTCTCGGTAATGCACATCATAAGAAGCCTTGCAAGCAAAGTGACTAATGAGTTAGTTGCAGGATGATATATTACGGAATGAGTAAAGAGACTTGTCGGTAACGACATTGAACTAGGTATGAAGATACCGACGATCAAATCTCAGGCAAGTAACATACCGATGGACAAAGGGAATAACGAATCTTGTCATAACGGTTCGACCAAGAAAGATCTTCGTAGAATATGTAGGAGCCAATATGAGCATCCAGGTTCTGCTACTGGTTATTGACCGGAGAGGTGTCTCAGTCCTACATAGTTCTCGAACCCATAGGGTCCGCACGCTTAACGTTCGATGAGGATTTTGTATTATATGAGTTATGTGATATGGTGACCGAATGTTGCTCGAAGTCCCGAATAAGATCACAGAAATGACGAGGAGTCTCGAAATGGTAGAGAGGTAAAGATTGATATATAGGATGATAGAATTCAGACACCGGAAGTGTTCTGGAGTGTATCGGGTAATTATCGGAGTATCGGAGGGGTTACCGGAACCCCCCGGGGGGAAGATTGTAACACCCCGGTGTAATGATGCTATAGTAATCCATGAGATCAAGCTAATCATTTTGCTATAACAGTGCTTAGTCACTTTGATCAATATTCCATTTGAAATTCCAGTTGAATTCAATTTCAAATGCTGAGTGAAATTCGAAATTGCTCAAACATGAAAACTAAAATGTACATCTTGTGCCAAATAATGCATAATTAATATTGGTGGTGAAACAACATTTTTTGCAAAGTGTTTAACTGGCCTAAACTATTTGAAACAGAAGTTTAAAAAGATAAAAAGGAAACTAAAAGAAAAAGAGGAGGTGAGAGAGAGAGAAAAGGCCTCTCAACCCCCTGGGCCTAACCCCCCGGGCTAAGCCCAACAGGCCATGTGGCCCACTCCCCATCCCGTGTCGTCTCCCACCTCCTACTGTTCGACCGACCGGGCGCCTCGGCGCCACTCGACCACCTCGCCGGCCTTGCCGGGAGAGGATAAGGGCGACACCTCGGGCGCCTCTCCCACTCACCTCACCACTTGCCCCGCTCCGCCTCTCCCTCTCCCCACCAGATTCCTCCTCGCCTCCCCCCTCGTTCCCCGTCCACCTCCGAGCGCAGTCGCCGCCGCCCTCCGTCGATCCCGCGGCCACCAGCGGCCCTGAGGCCATCGACCCTGTCCGTCCGCTCCGCCATCCTCATCCACATCACCTGGGGTTCTCCGTTGGAGCCGAGGGCCCTGCAGCTGCCGATCGCCGTCGTCCCCTTTCGCCTCTGTCTACGACGCTCGCCGGCGACCTCGAGCACCCCTGCTGCTCCTAAGCCGTCAAGGGCCTTCTGTGGCCGCTCGGTGAGCTCCACTCCGTCCTCTCCCCTCTCCTTCCTCGCCTCACCGCGCCCCTAGCCGTAGCTACCGTCCTGGTCGTAGCGCGCCTCCGCCGCCGTACGCGTCGCCGTGTCCACACTCTCCGTCCAGCTCGGACGAGCACGGCATCTTGCTCAGCATGCTCCCAGCAGTCCAACGCCACCTTCCACGATCCTTGCCGTGCCCTGCAGCGACGAGCGCGAGCACGCCCGAAAGCCACCGCCGCCAAGCTCGACGTCGGCGACGTTTCCGGCCTCCCCGGCGTAGTCTAGCAGCACCACTTGACGCGGCTCCCTCCTAGCTTTCGAACGCAAAGTCGTGGCACACAAAATGGTGAACCGTGGTCTTTTTCCGAGCTGCTCCGGTGTTCGGCCGCTGCGGAGAGCTCGTCGGAGCTCGTTCCGGCGCCGGCGCTGACCTGGCGTGGCCTGGGTCCCACCCAGTGTCACTGCCAGCGGGCCCCGCGGCGCGTTTGACTGAATTGACTCTAGTCAACACGGGCACTGTTCACCCCCTGCCATTGACTTGTGGGCCCTTGCACTTAATTAAGATAATTAACTTTTCAAACTAATCTGCTAATTAGAATATTCACTGACACATGGGGCCCACACCCCCTAATTAACCTTGTGTGAATAATTAATCCATTGTTAACCCACAGAGGCTGACATGTGGGTCCCTGTGGCCCCACTGGTCAGTTTGACCTGGTCAGCCGTCCTATTGACTACTGACATCATAGTGATGTCATGCTGACGTAGTTTTCCTTTTCTGTTAATATAAATAATTCCAAAATATGTTTTAAACTTGCAAAAATCATAGTAATTAAACCGAAACTCCGATGAAAATGTTTTCTACATGAAAGTTGCTCAGAAAAATCCAAAGAATCTGGATACACTGTCCGTTTACCTGTGAGATGCCTCTAACTATCTGAACATGGAACATTCCCCCTCCGGTCATTTGTCTGACACAGGTCCGGAACCGGGAATACATTCCCGGTTGAATTCCCCCTTCACCTATATCGTGTAGCCATGCGTTAGGTCACACCCGGCACAGCATATTGCCACGTTATGCTTTGTGAAGCTATGTTTGCTTTATATTTACTGTTTCTTCCCCCTCTTCTCTCCGGTAGAGCCCGAGACCGATGCTGCACCTGTGATCGACTACGTCGACGACGACACTTCTTCCTTTTCAACAGAGCTTCCAAGCAAGCCCCCCTTTGATCATCCCGATATCGCCCATTCCATTCTCTCATGCTTGCATTAGATTTTGCTATTGTTATTGTTTGCTCCTATTCTGATGCATAGCCTGCTTTTGTAACCTGCTTATTGTTACCTACCTGCTTATCCTAAACTGCTTAGTATAGGTTGGTTAGTGATCCATCAGTGACCCCCACCTTGTCCCGGTTGCCCCTCTTT
Source organism: Triticum aestivum (assembly GCF_018294505.1). Taxonomy (NCBI): domain Eukaryota; kingdom Viridiplantae; phylum Streptophyta; class Magnoliopsida; order Poales; family Poaceae; genus Triticum; species Triticum aestivum. The sequence goes on from NC_057796.1 coordinate 341,909,863, forward strand.
ATGTTCGAAGACCCGATCAACGGGATCGAAGACCACAGCCCGACACCTCACATCACATCACGCCCCTTTTGTTGCTCGACTCTGTAGAGTTACCATCGAGTGCCGAGGGTGGAACCTCATACATCACTCCTGATGAGATCTCTGTAGTGTAGCCATCCGGTCGTGGTCATCGAGGGTGATTTCCTCCTTAACCACTTCCGATACGACTCTGTCGTGCAACCCCTCAAGTGTGAACCTCGAGGGTGGATCGTCTTACGTTCACCTTGATGATTACATCGAGTGGAATTCACCGGGGGTGATTCCTCGGGTTTCCCCCTTGATGTTTGGACACACGGATACCTGGACTTTACAACTGTTGCTTGGAAAGGCGGGTCGACCCTGAGGGGTACCCGCGAGTGATGTGGAGACAGGTTGACCTGGAGGGTGCCCGCGAGATAATTACAAGGCGTGGCCGGGCATTCTTAGCCCTTGCCGCAAGTCCTCGAGATGGGGCGACGAGGTCACATCTTTCGTGAGTCTCTGCTTGTTACCGCGCGTTCCTAATCCACTACGATTTGGATATTTGATCCGAGGGGCCTCTGGCCTGATAGCACTAACCATCACGTGGGCATAGTATGGGCGTTCTGTGTCATATGCATCAGCCGAAGCTTAATAGACGTCAGCGACTGAGCAGCGCGCGCCGGGTTGGACTGCGTAAGCACCTGCCTTTTTAAGGAGGTAGCTAGGTCTGCTCACCGGCCGTGTTCGCAACGTGCAAGAGTTCCCGGGGCGATGGCCCATGACCCCTGGGGGCATAGGTTTAGTCCGGCGTGCTGACCTCTCTATTAAGCCTAGGTCGGGTTGCGGCATATTGTTTGGCCGAGGCCGGGCATGACCCAGGAAAGTGTGTCCGGCCGGAGTTCACCGAGCATGGTGGGTAAGTTGGTGCACCCCTGCAGGGAAGAAAACATCTATCGATAGCCTGTCCTACGGTAATGGACACTTGGAGTTGTATCCCGATTGATACAACTAGAACGGGATACTTGAGATGAGACATGGATATGAGAAATGTATAGTATGGCTCTGGGATTGCTTTCCCGCAGGGAGTCAAGAAAGGATCTCTAGCTGAGGTTGATAACACTTCTACTACTTTACTTTATGCTACTATGCTCCCTCCTATTGCTGCAAGATGGTGGTTTCCAGAAGATGCTAGTCTTCGATAGGCTAGGCTTTCCCCTTCTCTTCTGGCATTCTGCAGTCCGGTCCACATATACAACCCTTTTCATTGATACTGATGCATATGTAGTGTAGATCCTTGCTTGCGAGTACTTTGGATGAGTACTCACGGTTGCTTTGCTCCCCCCTTTTCCCCCTTTCTTCTTCTTCCCGGTTGATGCAACCAAATGTCGGAGCCCAGGAGCCAGATGCCACCACCGATGCTTACTACTATGTGGAGGCTGCCGACGACCAGGAGTAGTCACTACAAAAAAAAGACACATCCGTGACATTTTGGGCCGAACAAAAAAATTTCTGTCATACTTATGACACTTCTATGACGATAATTGTGACAAAACCCGGTATTATCATAGATGTGGTGGCCTCCTACTTCTATGATAGAAAATGGGCTTTTCGTCCTGGGCGGGCCGGAGACGCAGCTGCATGACATTCTTTGGGCCATCCATGATGGAAAAAATCATGGTAGAAGCGAGGGTGAGGAAAATATTGGGGTGTTCTCGGTTACGGTGGGTGGTCGGGGCCGAGCGATGCACGTTTCTCTCGTACACGCATGTGCGTGGGTGCGAGGCATTGGGCTCTAACTGAACCCGAGTGAGGCGTTGGGCTCTAACTGAACCCGAGCGATTGCACTGCAGGCTACGCGTTACTAAACCCGAGCGATCGATTGATGGCTGTTAACTGAACCCGATCGAGCGATTCCTTCGCTACTGCTGCTAACTGAAGCTGATCGATGCTGCCTCTGGATGAACAGTGAGTGTTGCTGGCGGGGTTGGATGAACAGTTCCCGGTGGGGGTGGATGAACAGGACCCCGTGGTGTTGCCTCTGGATGAACAGGACCCTGATCGATCAAGCCGGTTGGGGCTGGATGAACAGGACCCCGTGGAGGGCTGGATGAACAGTAGATGGTGGAGGGCTGGATGAACAGTAGCCCATGGGGGGTGGTTGAACAGGAGCCCGTGGAGAGGGCTGGTTGAACAGTAGCCGGTGGAGTAGCGTGCGGTGGAGGCTTGATGAACAGGAGCCCGTGGATGAACAGTCGCAGGTGGAGGCTGGAGGAGGTCGACGGTGGATGAACAGTAGCCTGTGGAGGCTGGAGGGGGTCGATGATGGAGATGAACAGTATCCTGTGGAGTCCCGTTTTATGGTACGCCACACCCCTCCCGATGAACAGGACCCCCGTTTCGACCGTAGCGCTCCAACACAAGTCTGTTTCCTCCGTTTTGCGGTACGCCACACCCCTCCCGATCAATAGGACCCCCGTTTCGACTGTAGGAGGTCTGTTTCCTCCGTCTTGCGGTATGCCAGACCCCTCCTGATGAACAGGATCCCGTTTCGAGCGTGGCCGGTCGAACACAAGGCCGTTTCCTCCGTTCTACGGTACGCCAGGCCTCGTTTCCATCAGCTATTTCGTCCAAGCCCTCCTGATGAAGACGACGACGCATTCCGTTCCGACCCAGCCGGTTGGCTCCCCATGAACACGATGACGACGCTATTTCTCCGTTCCGACCCAGCCATGTACACGAGCCCTGGATGTACGTACCCGCGAGTAGGCGTTCGAGACCCCGCCCGTATGTACGTACGTGGCCGTATTTACTTTCTTGCACCCTGGCCGTTGTACGTACGTGTACATGCTACGTGCGCACCTCTACTACGACACGTGCGTGCCTCTACATCGACCAGTATGTATGTACATGTTCGTGACCAGAATGACAACGCTACGTACGCTTCGACCAGGTGGGTCCCGACTGTCAGGCACTTCCTTGCGTGCGAAGATGTAGCTGGTGGGTCCCAGCAGTCAGGGGGGCGAATCTTTTTTTTTTGCCCGGACGCACTTCCTTGCATGCGAAGATGTAGCTGGTGGGTCCCAGCAGTCAGGGGGAAACTTTTTTTCACGAAATACGGTGGCCCGTCCGGTGGGTCCCCGCTGTCGGGTGGAGGAATAATTATTTTGCGCGTAATAAGGAGGCACTTCCTTGCTGCAGCCGTGGACCCAGCTGTCAGCCTCTCCACGTATAGTCGACGTCCGATGGAAGCCATTCCTTGACCATGTTGACCATGCCACGCCGAGAGAACCAGGGCGGTGGACGACGGCGAGGCCGAGGAAGAGGACGACGCGGAGCCGGGGCAGACGCGGCAGTGGATTCCCGCGCGGAGAGGAGTACGAGGGTTCACTGGTTCGGCTGCGGTGTGAGGCTGCCGTCGCCGTAGAATAACAGGGGGTGTGGGTGAGTAGAGGGATGGCCTGGCCAGCGGTGGGAGTAGTAGGGGGCGGTGAGACCTCCGTGGCATCACAGCCAGCCACGGGAGGCAGGAGCACGCGGCACGACCGGCGCTGGTTTGGGCGGCTGGAGCAAGAAGACCAGAGGTTGAAGAAGCACTACGGCCATTGGATGGACATCGTACGGTCACTGGAGCTAGAATCGTTCATATTGACTAAGTTGACAAAGCCTTCCGTCCCCGTCAACTTAGTAGGCCCACAAGTCAGCCTCCCACCAAGGTGGGTCCCAGCTAGCAGGGGGAGTATTAATTTTTTTTTGCGTAATAAGGAGGCACTTCCGGTGGGTCCGAGCTGACAGCGGGGGGAACGTTTTTTTCGCGAAAAACGGTGACCCGCCTGGTGGGTCCCAGCAGTCAGGGGGAAACGTTTTTTCGCAAAATACGGTGGCCCGTCCGGTGGGTCCCTGCTGTTAGGTGGAGGAATCATTATTTTCCGTGTAATAAGGAGGCACTTCCTTGCTGCGGCTGTGGACCCAGTTGTGAGCCTCTCCACGTACAGTACACTTCCGATGGAAGTCGTTCCTTGACCATGTTGACCATGCCGCGTTCCGTTGCATGCATGCGTCCATGGGTGTGGTGCGTCCCCACTGTCGGCCTCTCACGTACAATCATCTTCCGATGACTCTCGGTTGTTGACCACGTTGACCACACCGTGCCGAGCGCACCAAAGGCCGGTGGACGACGGCGAGGCCCCAGACTGGAACGACCCAGAGATGGGGAAGACGGGGTAGTGGAATCGCAGATGGAGAGGAGTGAGAAACTTGACTGGTTGGGGTGCGCGACAGCACAGCCACGGTGCCGCCCACGGGAGACAGGAGCAAGAACAGAGGTTGAAGAAGGAGCACGGCTATTGGATTAACATCCAATGGTCTAGCTGCTAGAATCATTCGTTGATTAAGTTGACAAAGCCCTGCGTACACGTCCGCTTAGTAGGCCCACAAGTCAGCCACCAAATATGACGGGTCCCAGCTGTCAACAGGAGGAATAATTTTTTTCGCATAACAAGGAGGCACTTCCTTCCGTGCAAAGATACAGCCGGTGGGTCCCAGCTGTCAGGCGGAGGAAACATTTTTTTCAGCTTAATAAGGAGGAACTTTCCTTGTGTGCGACCATGGACCTCGTGGGTCCCAGCCGTCAGGCTCTCCACGTACAGTCCTCTTCCGATGACTCTTGTTTGTTGACCACGCCGCACCGAGCGCAGCGAGGCGGTGGACGACGGCGAGCCCCCGGACGGGAACGACTCGGAGATGGGAAGACGCGGCAGTGGAGTCGCAGATTGAGTGGAGGAGAAGGGTTATACCTGGTTCTGGTGCGGCGTGGGGCTGTAGTCGGTGGAGAATAATAGGAGGTGTGGAGGGGTGGAGGGATAGCCTGGCTGGTGGTGGGGTAGCGCTTCGCAGCGATGCGTGCTAAGCAGAGCCGCTAGCCGCCGGAGGCCGGACCAGGCGGTCCCGGTGACGCTGGAGGAAGAGGATGAGAGATTGAAGGTGCATGCCGACCAAGTTGACAACGCCCTGCGTAGGCTACGACCTATTTGCCCACATGTCAGCCTGCAAAAATGTGGCATATATTTAACCCATGTTTTCTAGAATGTACAATCCATTTGCTGGGCTGGGTGAACAAATAATTTTGCGTCAATGCGGCCCATTTATATTATCTAAGAAATCCCAGCCCATTTGCACTTCCTTCAAATACACGAATTAGCTGGGCTCGTTATATATCTAATGTTATGTTAGAAGGCGCAATTAATATCAAAAATAAACCGGAGAGGCACATTTTTTATATACATAATTAACAAATTAGTGAGTTATTGCTCAAAATAAAAATGAGCGCGTTATTATTACATTGGTCCTTAAAACCTTCGCAAGCTTTTGTACGCAATCACCAGGATTTTCCTTGCCTGTGAGTCAAAACAACCAGGATTTTCCTTGCCAACTTCTGTTAAACATTTACTTTTATAAGCTAATAACACGTGGGATGTTTTTATAATGTATATATAAGTCTCTATAAAATATACGATAATAGTAATAATATAAATATATATAATGTGGTTAAAAAATACATTGGGCTGCCGATCTTTAAGAAAAAGCCCATAGGCCGGTATGGACCTCAAAAAATAAGTTGAAACCACTATCACCGTATGTCGTGGGCTACGCATGTTAAAATAATAAACCTAGGCCTAGCTGATACTTGTTCGCCCTCTGGAAAAAAATGATACCAGATCCCTGAGCGAACTGGATTATAGAGGGGGCCAGCGGCACGACTGAAGAAGCACATCAGGAGCGATTTTTTTTCTTCAGTGGATGGCTCTCGATGGCGTTTCTTTACTTGCCTCTGCACCATACAACTTGTATTTTTAGCCTCCCAGTCCGTGGTGGACCAGCAGCCCATTTGCTGGGCGTGCCAACCTACAGAAACCAGCACTCGATTTTTCATCAAGCCCTAAAAACAACGCAGTACTATGTTTGTTTTGAGGCCGAAAACATTACGGCAGGGGTTGGGCGGGGGAGGGGCAAGACAGAGCAAAAATATTAAAAAGAGCTGATGCGTCGTTGCTACCCTAACAAAGCAGGTGCAATTCTTCTCGAGAAGAAGGTGTGTCGTTGACACCCACACGTCACATACCCCACAGTAGGCATACTAACAAGTTCACACACAAGCACAACAGAAAAGGTAAACATTCGTATCAAACTCAGGTTCACAGGACATGTTCATATTCATAGCCAACATTCACTATCATCAACTCAAAAGATTCATATATACACAAGTTCAGCATGTCTATGGATCCAAATGATTGATAGATCACACAACAATATTCATAGATAATTCACAAAAAGATTCAGATATACACATGTTCAGTATGTTTATGCATCCAAATGATTGAGATCACAGCCAATATGATCCATGGACGAACTTTCATTACCTAGGGTACAGACTGGTAAATGGTGTTCAGTCGGAGGTACTTCTTTCTAAAATTAATGCTTGTACGAGTAAACTTTCGAGTACATAAGAGGCAGCACAGACAATCTGAACTTTGCTTGTAGGTTTATCCTCAAATAGTGGCCTCGTGCCGAGGGAGGTTTGAGCAACTTGGCCACTACTTTCATCCAACTAGTTTACTGGCTCATCTTGGTCCTGTAGCTCGCCAAAATTCTACATTGCAGACGAGAAAGGAGGCGGTTGAGAAAATGAACCACCCAATTTTTTTGTGCAGTTCAACTGAAATGGAGCATCCCTGGCGTGCAGACTGATTAAGTGCCAGATGAATATACGCGTCAACCAACTTGTCTGGAATCTTTAGACTCCATGGCATATAGTTCGCTACCATATGTGCCGATAACCAAAAGGCACAAGTTGGGACCAAAGAGTGGACTGCATTTTTCTAGGCTATGCGCCAAGCAATATTTTTGGCGTTCACTCTCCTAATACTTGGAGTTTGACAATTGGTTGACGCCGGTTGATACTCGAATGAATATAGGCACTTCTTCTTGTCAACATCGATGCTTGTATGAGTGAACTTTGGAGTACATAGCACCAGCAAGTACCTGTCCATCTGATCTTTTTGTTCAGTTCTACTGAAATCACCTGATGTAATGATTTTCCTGCGAGTTCAGGCTCCAAGTTACTCCTTTATGAAATCGGCAAACAGTAGCACGATACCAAATTACCAACACATATGACAAGCACAATAATCAGGATAAAGACCAGTACCAACATGTGTGAGGTAGCATATCAATTACTATTTCCTTTGACTGGAAGCCAAGATAAGCCAAGCGACTGACAGCAAAGGAAGAATGCAAGCCGAGATTAGCGACTAACAGGAAAGGAAGGAAGCTGTCGAGGCCGTGAAGCACCCAAAGTTTTTGTGCAGTTCCACCAAAATCGAGCATCCCTGTTGGCACATATATTGAGAGAGTGAGATTACTGTAATAGTGGGACTAGTTGATGAAACATACACTAACAAATAGAAGCACCCTCATTATCTTAATGGGTAAAGTTAGCATTCCCTCCCTGCTCCACCACATGATTCACCTCCATAGACAAACATACACACATACATGATTCAGCATAGGGTGCTACTAAAGATTTGTTTAACTCCGACAGGAAAATTACGCAGCAATAAACTAGTGGTACTTAAGTACTCCTAAATAATTAAGTGAGATAGCAGAAGTGGAAGGGCTCCCTGGAGGATCGTCTCACATGTAAGGTAGTCATTACCGGAGCCCTTGAATGGTCTTGACTGAGGCCTCTGGCTTTAGCAAGATCGCCTTGGCACTATTTACTCTTCTTCCTCTTCATGCTCTGTTTCTCAAGTTAGGCAAGTGTGGCAAGTGTGGGAAAAATAATGTGGCAACATAAGACAAACATAGTCACAATCCAAACAGCCCCGTAAATTTTTGTGACATGCATGAAAATTTGGTTAGTTAAATTTATAGTCAAAATTTGGCAAGGTGCATCAAATCAACACATGCAAGTATCAAAAGGGAAGTCACGGCATGCATGCATGCATGCGTTGTACTCCCTCCGTTTCCAAATATAAGTCTTTTTAGAGATTGCAACAAGTGACTACATACGAAGCAAAATATGTCTACATACATCTTCATGTAGTAGTCCATTCGAAATGTGTAAAAAGACTTATATCGAGTGCAGTGCTTTGATGTGTCGCGTCAACTCATACAAGACCGAGAAGTTTGATTACTCACCAGGTATAACCCTAACGATGAGAGCCTCGCGAGGTTTGCCCCGCCTTGATATCTCCGCTCCTTGTGAGCCAGCCTGGGGCGGCCGCTCCTGAGGAGGTCTTGCGTCGTCCGCCTCGCGAGGCTGGGCCCCTCGCGAGGGTCTTGATTGCCTTGTCGATGGAGATGGGCCGTACAGGCCTGCTAGCTTAGCCACGCCGTGGTCCGCAGGCAGGCAAGTCTGGGGACCCCCGTTCCTGGAACGCCGACAGTCTGGAAACGCTGCGCGTGCGGGGCCGCAGGCCGGCGCCTTGGATGATTTGGCACAGCCGACTGCCGCTCGCGACCATCGCCTCCATAGGTGCTTCTGGCTTCTGGTCACTTGGTCTTGGATTGGAGTGAGCAGTGTTGCGCAGAGACTAAGGAGTAGATGGATTGGAGTGGTGGGGCGCCTTTATATGAGAATCCAAACTCTGTTGCATTCACATCGTGCTGGCTCTATTCTGCTTCTCCAATTAATTCCCTCTGCATGTAGAGTAATTTGAGGATGCATCATTGACCGTTCAACGTCTCGGGAACTGCTACGCTCTCCCTCCTTGGCATTCAAGCACCTATGGAGGCGACTGTCACTCGCGTCTATCGCGTGTCAGGAGACGTTCCCGTCGACGATGAGGTGCCTATGGTGACTTCGTAAATTTCAAGATGATAGTACTAGTATACTCAATGTTGTGCACCGCGACCAAGTCCGAGAGGAAAACGAGAGAACTACCTATTTATTTACGGTGTAGATTCACTCATTTTGCTCCATATGTACTCCGTCTCGGTGTAGTCTAGTCACTTGTTGAAATCTCTAGAAAGGCAAATACTCCTTTGTGGTTTACAGGGCTATACTAGCAAGTACTCCCTCCGTCCGAAAATACTTGTCATCAAAATGGATAAAAAAGATGTATCTAGAAATAATATACATCTAGATACATCCCCTTTTATTCATTTTGATGACAAGTATTTCCGGACAGAGGGAGTACTACAATAGTGGGCTCACATAGCAATTTTGTCTCATGCAAGAGCCTGGTTATATGCGTGCTCCAAGGTTCGCAACTGCCATGTTCGGGTTGCACTTGGCTCTTCGCCTCTTCGAGAAGGCGAACAATGATGTTACTACTACTGCTTCTACAGTATCGAATCCACTGCTGCATGTCCGTCCACCGCGAGCGGGAGGGATAGCTTGTTGTAGTACTATAAGCAAAAGCATGTCCTCGTCTGCGAGCCACCGCGCGCATGGGCGAGGGAGAAGGTGTGTAGTAGTAAAATCAAGCTTCTCCTCGTTGTACGAGTTGACACAACACATCATAGCACTGGCCCCACATGGTTGCCTCTAAACTTGGCTGAAAGACCCAAAGTGTACAATACTCCATTTGCTGCAACCTCTAACATTTACCCCACCACAAATTAAAATATATATTCCTGTCTTGGCCAGATGAGCGTGCAAACTAGAATCACTAGGATGACAGGTAGGGCCAGAAGATTATTTTAATCAAAAAATATAGGATGGAGCCGACCCCAACGATTTTAAGCTTACAGGCACGGTACACGCTATCCTAGACTACTCTACACATGAAACTACCACACGAGCGTCTGGGCTGCGCTTGGCTCTTCGCCTCTTCGGGAAGTCGAACAAAATGATGGAGTACTATTGCAGTGGAGGAGTACTACAGTATGCTTCTGGCCATCTGACACCGATTGAACTACTGCATGTCCACCGCGTACAGGAGGGAGAGCGTGTAGCAAACAAAAGCTTCTCCTAGTCCTGCCAGCCACCACGCTCATGGGTGAGGGAGGGATGCAGCTTCATTGACTTACTGCTCCTGCCTTTGCGTCCATGACAGGTGGGCCCAACAGGTCGGTGGCCCACCTGTCATGCAGCCAAAGGCAGGTGCGGTTAAGGAGAGTGGGCGTTGTAGTAATCAAACTTCTCGGTCTTGTACGAGTTGATGCGACACATCAAAGCAATGCACTCGATATATTTCAATAATTTGCGTTTACCGATGCATTAATTACAACGCATGCATGCATGCCATGACTCTCCTTTTGATACTTGCATGTGTTGATTTAATGCACCTTGAAGTAGTATGAATATGTGACGGTAAAGCTTTATAATGCCCCGGCCCTAATAAAGCGAGAGATGGTTGTGCACGAGGAGGGCGAGATCATGCAGACGGAACAGGACCCGACGATGGAGCTCTCTACGGTCTCGATGGACCTCACCTTGCTCCACTACCCCTTGTGCCTCCACCCCTTGAAGCCTCCAGTGTATGAGGTTTGAATACACCTTGTCCGTTCGGCTGATCGAGTAAGGTGCAGGTTTCTTGATTGATGTGTTGTTCGATTGATTTGTGCAGTGCGAGGGAGGGCACCTGGCTTGCACGGACTACCGCGTCGAGCGCCCCGGGAACCAGCGGCAGTGCCAGAAGTGCGAGCGCGGCGATGGCTTCGACATCCGGAACACGGCGGTGGACGCCGTCCTCTCCTCGGTGAGGGTGGAGTGCCCATACGAAGGCTGTGGGCTCTACGTCACTTACCACAAGCTCGCCGATCACCAGAGTGTGTGTCCCCTCGCGCCCTGCAAATGCCCCGTGCCCGTCTGCGGCTACGAAGGCCCGCCGCCGGTGCTCTCCCACCACATCAGCACCGTGCATCTCATGCCCGTTCACAGGATCCCGTATGGTAAGGCGCTCCAGCTGCAAGTGCCACTGTCAGAGCCACGACTCTTGCTGTTCGTGGCGGAGGACGGTCGCGCGTTTTTTCTTGGACGGCGGCGTGCTCGACATCGGTGCGCCTATTGCCGTGTCGGTCGTCTGCATCAGAGCGGGGGCGTCCCCACTGCCGCACTACGTGGCCAAGCTGTGGGCGAACGGCCCGCCGGGGGAACCCAAAGGCAGGACCGACGCCGTCAAGGTGGAAATGGAGGTGACAAGCAGCAGGGATCCCGGCGACGTCGTCGTGCAGGAGCTGACCTTCTTCATAGTTCCGCCCAAGCTGCTGGCCGGGGCTAAGTTGGTGTCCCTCCACATTCAGATTGACAAACTCACGTCCTAAATGATTCTACAGTGCCTTCTGTTTATCTTAGTAATATGCTAATATAGGGGTTAGCTCGGTCTACTTTATCTTAAGAGATGGTGGGTTTTGGTGGCGATGCAGCAATTACCTCGACATCAGATCAGCAGTGAAAGTAATTTCGAACAGTCGAATGGATATTTTGTGTCTGTTAGATATAAAGATCCTTTGGGTAAGAAGTAACAGCTTATATGCTTTTTTCGAAACAAAACAGCGATACTTGTTGGGGATATAACTATTAGCGTAACCCGCCTAGGAGGGGTCGGGTTACGCCTATGACGAGTCATCATATGAAGCCCAATATCAAGCTTGAAGATGGCGGTTCAGTTAAGGGCCCAAAGCCCAAAGGCGACTTAAGGCCCATAGTGATAAACCGCCATAATGGCATGGCTTGTATTGTAAGGCAAGATTAATTGGTCACCGAGCCGGACACTGTTTATGAGCCGGTCGGGACACTATGAGCCGCTAGGCGTTGACCTCTGTATATAAAGGGACGACCCGGTGGCGGTTCAGGGCAAGTAACATCAAATCGAGAGCCAGGCATAGCGGATTCGCTCCCTGGTCATCGAAACCCTAGAAATTCCACCTCAACTGGATTAGGCTTTTACCTTCATCGTAAGGGGCTGAACCAGTATAAACCCTCGTGTCCTTTGTCCTGCTTTCACCCCTTTAAGCTTCCTAGTTGTGATGGGTCCACGATTAAGTCCTTTCACGAGAACATCTGCCGTGACAATTCCACGACAGTTGGCGCCCACCGTGGGGCGGCGCACGGTGGATTTGAGTTCTTGAAGGGCAGCGTCGAAGGGCTCAAGGGATATGATGTGGGCCGGATGACCAAGAGTCGTCGCGGCAAGCTCTACATCGACGACGCCGGCTGGGGCCCCGACCCCGGCTCAATTGAGTACGGGTACCGGGTCCCCTTCAGCGGAATCCACGTATTCATCGGCCGGATTGGCGAGCCGGGCCCTGAGCTGGACAACTGCACTGACGTCATCGAGATGGCTCAGCGTGCGATACCCGCCCAGGCTCAGCCCGCCATGAAGCGTGCCTTCGCGGGTTGCATCCATGGAGGGGAATTTTCTGAAGGATCCGTGGATGGCGGTGAGACGGCCGTCTACTCTGATGGTGAGTCGTCCACTGGTGAGACGGATTCGTTATATCAATTACAAGACGGCGGGCTTGGGGGCTGTTCCGATGGCAGCAGTATTCCGGACCCCTTTGAGCCGCCGAGCAGAGTAGGGATCTTCATGGATGGCACTCAACCAGGTCAAAACTCTACGACTACGGCAGCAATAACCTCCGGGTCAGGAGCAGCCGGGGCAGGAGGCCCTGTGCGCCCGCCGGCTCAGGTGTTGATAGACCTCATGGACATATTGACAACCCTGTTAACCGCCACAGTTATTCCGGTGGATCAGGCTGAGCATGATGCAGAGGTGGCACAGGTGCGTGAGGAAGTAGCCCGAGCCAAAGATGCCCTAGCAGCTGAGGACATCAGATTGTCCGCAGAGCGGGCGGCTTTGGACGCTCGAGCTCAGCAGATCCAATCAGAGGCTTTCCAGCCTACGATGAATCTAAACGCATCTAATGAGGTCATGAGAAGGAGGCACCAGAAAGCCCAATATCGTCTGCATCCGGTTTATGATCCTCAAAATCTTTTCAACACACCTAGGGCTGGCCCTAGTAATCCGCTGGAGGTGAACCGGATTATAACACCCGGAGCTGGAGCGCCAATTCAGCCCCGGATGATGGAACCTCCTCACATGCATACGGCTCCGCCTCGCTATATACCAACACCACCGGGTCATTTTTCTAACCCTTTGGAGAACCTGATCGCTGCGTTGGCGCGTTTGGCGGCTCTCCTAGTGGATGGCGATTCTCCAACAGCAGTTGAGACGCAAAGGGTCAGAGAACTTCTTCAGATGGCTCTGGCGCAGCAAGAGGCTTATTCTAACAGTCGGGACAGGATTCATTCAACTCCTCGCCCAAGCCGGAGCCCGAGTTATAACAGACATATGGATTCGGCGGCCGTATCAAGCAATGCGCCGTAACCAGCCAGGTGGGCATAACCCGGTGCAGGATAGGGTACGTCAAGAGGCTGAGCAGGCGGCTCAGCAGGCGGCTCACCAAACCTTCCCGGATTATCCAACGACTTCTATTGAGGCAGGTGTGGCCACGAGAACCGGCGGTGTTCCTTGTTTGGTACCGGCTCTGCTTAATGAGCATTTACCCAAGGATTTCAAGGGACCTCAAAAGGTGCCGAATTACACAGCCGATTTACAGCCTGGAGCGTGGATTGAGAGCTACGAGATGGCCATGGAGCTGTTGGAGGTCAGTGATGCGGCAATGGCCAAGTACTTCACCATGATGTTGGATGGCACGGCCCGTACTTGGCTGAAGGGGCTACCGCCTAACTCCATTGGTTCATGGGCGGAGTTAAAGGCCCGGTTTATTCAAAACTTCAAAGACACATGCAAGCAGCCCATGTCAATTGTGGATTTAACTAATTGCAAGCAAGAGGAAGGTGAGTCCACGACCCATTGGGTGCGCCGGGTCAAGGAGATAATACATTCATCTGATAAGATGGATGCCGGCTCTGCGGTCTTAATGTTGGAGAAAAATTGCCGATTTGAACCTCTGAAATAGAAGCTGGGGCGGCTCAAGCGTGATTGTAATGACATGGGCCAGCTGATGGCGGCTCTAGTCAAATACGCCGACTCTGATAGTACCAAGGATCCCGCGTCTGATGAAGAGAAGACAGGGAAGGGAAAGAAGAACGGCAATGGAAAGGGTCATCAGCATAACCCGGCGAGTCAGGGAGGCAATAAACGTAAGGCCGACGGGAACCCGGAGTTTGTGGCTAACACCAATTCGCAGGGCAACAATCAACGATGCAAGGGGAGGCCGCCCCCTCGGTCTGGCGGGTCAGGTCCTACTCTCGAGCAATTGCTCATTGAGCCCTGTCCAAAACACGGCACTCGGGAAAGGCCAGCCACTCACCTATGGAAAGATTGCGCGATTATGAAAGCTTTCAAAAATTCTAACATGTTCAATGGCAACCATGGGCCTGGTGGTGGCTCAGGTGGAGGCGGTTTTCATGGCTCGGGCGGTGGTTCAAGTTCCAGCTTTCAGGGAAATCAAGGTGGTTATAATCAACAGTCTGGTCAGGGAGGTCAGCACCAGCAGCAATCGGGTTATCAGAGCAATCCAAAGCAGCTGAATAGTGGACAATATCATGTGTTCGCCACTAGTTTGTGCAAACGAGACCAGAAGCTTCACAAAAGGGATGTGAATGCTGTTGAGCCGGCAGTCCCTCGTTATTTGAGGTGGCCAGAGCAGCCCATTGTATTGAGCAGGGAAGATCACCCTCCCCCGGTTGACAATCCGGGTCAGCTGGCTTTGGTGGTGGCACCTCAAGTTGGTGGATATAAATTCACTAAAGTACTCATGGATGGAGGCAGCAGCATCAACATCCTCTATTATGAGACCTTCCGTCGTATGGGGCTGACTAATAAAAATCTTAAGACGTCCAACACTGTTTTCCATGGAGTGGTGCCTGGTTAGTCGGCATACCAAGTGGGTAAGATTGAACTGGAGGTAGCCTTCAGAGATGAGCATGACTCTAGGGCTGAGAAATTAACCTTTGAAGTGGTCAAGATCAAGAGCCCATATCACGCTCTATTTGGACGGCCGGCTTATGCCAAGTTCATGGCACGGCCGTGTTATGTTTACTTGCAGCTCAAGATGCCGGGTCACAAGGGCACCATCATAGTACATGGGAGTCAGAAGATAGCCCTAGAATGTGAAGAAGGTGATGTTGCTTATGCTGAATCTGTCTGTGCAGCAGAGGAGTTAAAGTTTTATAAGGATAGTGTGGACCCGGCAGACATGACGTCTCTGAAGAAGCCAACCACGGAACATGAGCCGGTGATGAAATTTAAGTCGGTCGATGACACCAAGATGGTTGATTTTGTTCCAGGCGACTCATCTAAGCAATTCAGTATCAATGCCAATCTGGATCCCAAATAGGAAAGCGCACTCATCGAGTTCATCCGTGAGAACCAGGACATCTTTGCATGGAAACCTTCTGACATGCCGGGTGTACCGAGAGAACTCGCTGAGCACACTCTCAATATTGATCCAAAGTTTAAGCCGGTCAGGCAGTTTCGTCGGTGATTTAACGAGGAGAGACGTAAAGCTATTGGTGAGGAGGTGGCCTGGCTCTTGGCGGCCGGGTTTATTATTGAAGTTTTTCACTCAGAGTGGTTGGCTAACCCGGTGCTTGTACTTAAAAAGAATGGCACCTGGCGTATGTGTGTGGATTACACGGATTTAAACAAGGCTTGTTCGGCTGATCCTTTCGCTCTCCCCCGTATTGATCAGATCATTGATGCTACGGCGGGTTGTGAGCGTTTGAGTTTTTTGGATGCTTATTCTGGTTATCATCAGATCAAGATGGCAGTCAAGGACCAGGAGAAGACGGCTTTCATCACTCCGTTTGGAGCCTTCTGTTATGTGTCTATGCCTTTTGGGCTTAAAAGTGCCCAGGCAACTTATCAGCAATGTGTGGAGAACTATCTCTATAATCAGATTGGGCGTAATGTTCATGCTTATGTGGATGATATTGTGGTGAAATCCAGAGAGAAGGAGACCTTTATAGATGACCTGAAGGAAACCTTTGATAATCTCCGGGTCTACAAAATGATGCTTAACCCGGCCAAGTGTGTATTTGGCGTGCCAGCAGGTAAACTTTTGGGTTTTCTGGTTTCTAACAGTGGCATTGAGGCTAACCCGGAGAAGATCAAGGCAATCACCTCTTTGGCTAAGCCGACATGCGTCAATGATGTTCAGCGACTGGCGGGTCGTATCACTGCTTTAAGCCGGTTCATAAGCCAGTTAGGTGAGAAGGCTATACCGCTGTATCAGATGGTGAAGAAGACAGATAACTTTGTCTGGAGTGATGCCGCTAACGCTGCCTTTGAAGATTTAAAGAGACATTTATCTGAGCCGCCGGTCCTTACTGCTCCCATTGACAAGGAACCCTTGTTACTGTATGTAGCTGCTAACTCACATGCTGTCAGTGTTGCAATTGTGGTGGAGCGCAAGGAGGCTGGCAAGGAGCATCTGGTTCAACGGCCGGTTTACTACATCAGTGATGTGCTTATTGAGTCTAAGAAAAGATATCCACATTGGCAGAAGCTCGTTTACGGGGTGTTCATGGCGAGCCGGAAGCTTAAGCAATACTTCCAGGGTCACCCCATAACTGTGGTAAGTTCTGCTCCTTTGGGGGACATCATTCAGAATAGAGAAGCCACGGGACAAGTCGCCAAGTGGGCCATTGAACTTGGGCCTCATGGCTTAAAGTATATGCCACGTACTGCTATTAAGTCTCAGACACTGGTGGACTTCATCAACGATTGGACAGAGCTGCAGACGCCTGAAGAAAAGCCGGACAACACATACTGGACTATTCACTTTGATGGGTCCAGGCAATTGGAGGGCTCGGGGCTGGAATTGTTTTAGCTTCCCCTCGAGGTGACAAATTTTGTTATGTGCTCCGGTTGATGTTTCCCTGTACTAACAATGCAGCTGAGTATGAGGCCTTGCTCCATGGTCTTCGGATGGCTAAGGAGATGAACTTAAGTCGGGTAAGGTGCTTTGGCGACTCAGATTTGGTGGCTCAACAGGTGTCAGGCAAGTGGGATTCTAAGGATCCTCTCATGGCGGCTTATCGCCGTGAAGTTGATGCTATCGCTGGACACTACAAGGGTTATCAAGTGGAGCACATTGATCGAAGAAAGAATGAGGCGGCTGATGCTTTAAGCCGGCTGGGATCTCAGCGTAAGCCGGTGCCACCTAACACTTTCTTAGATATTTTGCATAACCCTTCTGTTAAGTTACCCACAGAGGAAGACTTAGTTGTTCCGGACCCAGAAGCGCAATTGGCGGCGGCTCTTCACGTCATCCCAGATTGGACAGTGCCATATTTGTCTTACATGACCCGGGGCGAGTTACCTAAGGACGAGACCTTGGCTAGACAAATCGTCCGGCGGTCTAAGTCGATGACAATTGCTAATGGTGAGATGCATCATCGCAGTGTTACTGAGGCGTTTCAATGTTGTGTTTCACCCGAGGAAGGTCAAGAAACTCTTCGTGAGATCCATGAACGCAATTGTGGTCATCATGCCGGTTCAAAATCTCTTGTGGCCAAATCTTTCCGTCATGGTTTTTATTGGCTGACGGCTCACGATGATGCGGAGGATCTGGTTAGTAAATGTGATGGTTGCCAGAAATTCTCACGACGAGCTCATGTGCCGGCTCAAGAACTGAGGATGATTCCAATCACTTGGCCATTTGCAGTCTGGGGGCTTGACATGGTTGGGCCTTTCAAAAGGTCCAAAGATAAAAAGACACACCTCTTGGTGGCAGTTGATAAATTCATGAAGTGGGTTGAGGCAGAGCCGGTCAGTAAGTGTGCTGCAGCCACGGCGGTTCAATTCATGAAAAAAGTGATCTTTCGTTTTGGCTTTCCACACAGCATCATAACTGACAATGGTACTAATTTGTCCAAGGGTGCCATGGAAGAGTTCTGTCAACGTGAGCATATCCGGCTCGATGTTTCATCAGTAGCTCATCCTCAATCCAATGGTCAAGCTGAAAGAGCCAATCAGGAGATCTTGTAATGCATTAAGCCCCGGCTCATGGTCCCCTTACAGCGGACGCCGGGTTGTTGGGTGGAGGAGTTGCCTTCTGTGATATGGAGCATCAATACTACACCTAACGGGTCTACGGGTTATACGCCTTTCTTCATGGTTTATGGAGCAAAGGCGGTTCTACCAAGTGACATCCGTCATGACTTGCCCCGTGTGGCGGCTTATGTTGAAGCTAATAATGAACAAGCCCGTCCGGATGCACTTGACCTGTTGGATGAGCAGCGTGACTTAGCAGCAGCCCGCTCGGCGATTTACCAACAGGACCTGCATCGTTATCACAGCCGCCGGGTTAAGTCCAGAACCTTTCAAGAAGGTGACCTAGTGCTCCAGCTCATCCAGGATTAGTCTGATGCGCACAAGTTATCCCCACCTTGGGAAGGGCCCTTCGTGGTCAGTAAGAATTTACACAACGTGTCATATTACCTCATCGATGTTCGAGAGCACAAAGACTCACATAAGACGGAGGAAGAGACCCGCCAGCCGTGGAATATCGCTCATCTTCGGCCTTACTACACTTGAGCCGCCGGCTCTCATGATGTACATATTTTGACGATGTATCCATTATGATAAGTAATAAAGCAGGACCTCTGTCCTTTTCATCCTCAAAAGTTTATATGTCTTCATTATTATATCTTTAAAACGACCAACAGGGAGTTGATCATATTTGAATCTGGCTCTCCTTTTGGTCCGGCTCATGATCGTATTCGAATCTAGCCGTTAAATATCATGATCACTAGGGGGCTTCCTGTTCAAACATAGGTCGTATTCGAACCAAAGAGAACATTGCTGTCAATACCCTTTTGATTGGCCCACTGCCAAACCCACTAGAGGGCTTCTTGATCGTATCCGAATCATAGCTCAACCCCTTTGGGTCTGACGTGGATCGTATTCGAATCAGCGTCGTTAAACAACTCTCAAGGTTATTTGGGGGCTTCCTGTTCAAACATAGGTCGTATTCGAACCAAAGAGAACATAGCTGTCGGTACCCTCTTGATCGGCAACGCCAAAGCCACTGGGGGCTATATGATCGTATTCGGATCTTAGCTTAACCCCTTTGGAACGGTTTATTGATCGTATTCGAATCAGAAGCCTCAAAATTTTGCATGTTTCTTATAAGTCTTTGCAATCCCAATTATTTGACTTCGTCTTGAGACTTTTTTGATCATATAACATCTAGGGAGTGGCTTTTATTTCACCCGGCTTAACCTTGATCAATAAAAGTTTTCAGCACATAACAAACATCATATGTGCCGGCTTTTACAGAATTGGGTTCTCACCCTCACTGTCCGGGTCACGTAAACCGGCGGTATCACTCAAAGGATCATAGGTAGGATATCATCAGTTGTATTTCAAGGTTATAATTGATAACAAGCTTATCTATCTATGACTCTTTTTGGGTTTTATATAAGTTATATGACCCGCCTTGCCGTAAGTCGCCAAGGATCTTGTGATTTATTTCTGTATGCAGGACAGTTGAATCAAACTCTCTTAAAGCATAAGGAAACAGATGATAAGCATAATATGGAGGAATATCAGACGGCGGATTACTATTGTTGAGCACTAAATACGTGCACGATGGCACAGCAAAATCAAGTTATTTCTACCCTATTACATGACTCCCCGAGTCCAAAGGATTAACATTGTTTTTTCAGCAAAACACATATATAAGTCGCCCGATGGATCAATTGTTTTGTTGGCCTTAAGCTTCCGGCTCATCCCTTTCCGCTCCTCCATCTGTTTCCCTGTCCTGGAAGGTTGATGATGACCAGTCAATGCCACTCAAAGCTTCAAATTCAGCTTCACCATCAATTAACCCAGCCGGATCAACTTCAGGGGCTAAGGTATGCTTACGAATTGGAGAGATCAGGCTGATCACTTCATAATGCGGCGTTGGAATCCTCCGGTTTTCGGCGTCATAACCCGGATGATACTTGGTAAAATCCGTGTCATTAGCAATTAGGGTGGCCACAGGGCGTATTTCCTTAACACAAGTGGTGAAGTCCTCCTGTCCAAAAGGTGTGCCGTCCTCTTTTAGGCTTGGATACCCGATGGTGATGTCGGCTAGGTCTAGCTCCGGTAACCACGCCTTAGCCCGGCTTAATGCAGCTACGGCTCCGGCTCTCTCAGAAGATCGCCTTAGTTCATTAAACCGCTGAGGTAGCACAGCGAGCCGCTTTAATACATCCGACAGGAGGGTGGGAACTTCATTCGACAGGGCCACTGCAGCTAAGGCACGCTGAGACCCGGTGTAGAGTTGCTCCACCAACGTATAAACCGCCTTCAGCTTTATCAGCATGCTCTGGTTAAGATTTGAGCTCCTGGGGCCTGCATTACAATGTCAGGTGAGTTGATGACAATTGATATGCTTATTAGAAAGATTCACATATCTAACACTTGCAGAGTGACTTACCAAAGATTGCTGAGACCATCTGAGATATATGGCGTTTTAAACCGGATAATTCGGCGGTCGCTTCTGCAAGAGCCGCCTCTGCCTTCTCAGCCCGGTTGATCAAGGCCATCTTTTCATCAGCCCAGGCCTTCTTCTCCGCTTCAAAGCCTTTTTCAGTTTTTCTTGTTCAGATACACTGAATTCAAATTTGGAGTTGGCTTTTTGGGTTTCAATCTCCTGTGCTCCCAGGCGATTCTTCAAGTCAGATATTTCCGATTCAAATTGACTAATGGTGGCCTGTACAAATGCCGGGTTACAATCAGGATTATCATAATACAACATTAAGTCCCAAGCACTTTGCAAGCAAAGATACTTGGCACTTGGGGGCTAATGTATGCTGAAGAACACTGTTTACAGTGGCGGTTCATGCAAGTAAGTCCCAAGCACTTTGCAGGCAAATGTACTTGGCACTTGGGGGCTAATGCATATTGCTGTTCCAAGTACTTCTCGATTAAAACATGATAAGGACCGGTTCAAACATGCTGCTTAAGCCGACCCTTGGGGGCTACAGGATAAGCCAGAGTTCTTATATGTATTACTAAGCTGGTTTTAAGTCTACAGCATATTTCATCATAAGCAATAGACTTGGGGGCTGGTATGGTAAGAATAAATAAAATACAGAACAAGAGTTATACCTCAGATTTTTGGTGTATCTGCTTCACCATGTCAATTTCCAGGTCACGGCTGTTGTGCACTTGGTTCATATAACCAGAAACGATTTCTCCAATACTCAGGTGAGCATAATCGGTGACATCCAGCTTAGCCCTGCGGTGTTCCAGAAGTTCTTCCTTGGCGGAGCACTTGGCCAGCACGGTTGATCTCCCCGGTTCAACAAAGCCGGTCTTGATAATTTCGACATCGGGGTCATCTGTCTTGGCCGGGTTAGGGATCTCCGGGTTTTCAGAACCATCAATGGCTTGCTCGACTGGCGGATCAGCAGCAGGCATTGGAATATCGTGGGCTGGTTCAGGCGGCGGCTCATGAGTGAAGGTGTCAGGAGCAACCGTTCTGAGCTCCGGTTCATTTAAGATCGGCTCTTCGGTCGGCTTGTTCTTCTTGCCCTCTTGTTGGGTTTTGCTTGGCCACTACATAAGATCAAAAGGTCAGTACAAGTGTAGTAAATTGAAATGAATACAGGATAAGCAGGTTATCATTACCCTGGAGCGGTTTTAAAAGCCGGCATATTGGACTGCATTGATTCGCCGGAAGAAGGTGAAGTTTCTTGATAATTTGAGTCAGAAGAATTGAGTGGCTGACGAGTGAGACCCGCCAAAGGATAAAAGGGATATAAATCAGAGGTGACCTCGTTCTGACGCTTTCTTGGTGTATTGGGCAAGCCGGAGGAGAGTTCCGCATCTTTGCTGGTCCGGGTCTGCCTCCGGCTCTCATACATCTGTTGCTTCAAAAGAAATTGAGGATCTTGGTAAGCTAAAGGATGTGAAAATCTTACTTTCCGGATTACTCTTTGGACTTCCTGTCTTGGCAAAGGCTCAGAGTCGGAGGAAATAATAGTTACCTCTTCAACCACTGCGTGACTCGCTCCAGTATCCTCCTGATGATAATCAGAGTCAATAAGATAGTTAAAAAAGGAGCCTAGAGAATCAAGAGCTACCTCTGACTCAGAGGTGTCCTCTAGTCGAAGCATGTCTGAGGCGCTGGGTTTATTTCCTTTCTTCTTGGCGGCGGCTCTCCTGGCGGCTTTCTTAACCTTTCTGGCCTTCTTTGCAGCCTCATGATCATAGTTGGCTTTCCAAAACTCGTCAGTGGCCTGTGAATTTCAATAAGAGTTTTGAGTAAAGGTAAAACCTCAAAGCTGAGAGTATAAAATAAAAATGTTTAACTTACTAGCTTACCGCTGGAGCCGGGTTAGCTTTGCAGAAAGAGCTCAAACCTACTTTGCCATAGTCTGCCAGGCTCTCATTCAGGAGTGATTTTGTCCTATCATCAATGACGTCATCAGGTAAATCGTCAGGGTTGTGCCGCAAAGGATCATTCTTCTGGCCTGTGTAGTCGCACATCAAACCAGGGCATCGGCTCAATGGAATAACCCGCCAGGCAAGCCAAACCCGGACCAAATCAATACCATTCAAACCATTCCCCAGAAGAGCTTTGATTTTGCTCATGGTAGGGGCAAGTTTCTGGCGTTCAGCAGCTGACAGCTTATCTGGTAGAGGATGAGTAGACTCGAGGCGCAGGGCGTGAAAGCCGGGCAGAGGGTTTTCACCAGCCGGAGAAGTATCTTGACAATAGAACCATGTCTGGTTCCAGACTTTGGGGTGACTCTGTGGATCGGCATACGGAAAAATGCAGTCTCTTCTTCGCTGGATTGAGATCCCACCAAGCTCCAAGCTAGGCCCATTGGCACGTTCATTCTGGCGGTTCAAATAAAATAATCCCCTGAAGAGCAGCAAGTTGGGTTCCTCTCCAAGGTACACCTCACAGAACACTTGGAAATTGCAAATGTTAGATATGGAGTTAGGACCGATATCTTGAGGTCGGAGGTCGAAAAAGTGCAAGACATCTCTGAAAACCTTTGAGCCAGGTGGAGAGAAGCCCCGGTTCATGTGATCAGTAAAGACGATGACTTCGCCCTCTTTGGGTTGAGGTTTTTCCTCTGTTGGATCAGGAGCACGATAAGACATGACTTCCTTCTTTGGCAGGTAGCCAGTCTTCACAAAATCAGCAAGGGTGCTTTCTGTGACGATGGATTTGACCCAATTGCATGTAACGGGTGATTTGGGAGCTTTCGGCGGCATTGTGGAGATGAAAGCCTAAGACAGAGCAAAATTACCGGTTTAAGTTTAAGCCGAAGGAAATATTTCAATGCATATTTAAGATGGCGGCTTACAAAGGGGCCTAATGATATATGGCTAATTGTGACATATTATTTAAGCCGCCATGAGCAGTTAAGTTATTTAAGCCGCCATGTGTGGTTAAAGTTAGCTATTGAGCATTTCGAATAATAGCCGGTGGTATGAGCCGCCATGGCTAGGTGGATCTATAAAGATACAGGCATCGACTAAGTGTGTAAAAAACAGGTTTCACATATTGCAATCATTATTTTGGATCAACGGATGCTCAGAAAAGGAAAAATATTCTAGACCTAATAAACCAGTACAGAGGAGTTCATCAGTTCTAAAGAGGCCTTTGTACAAGAAAAGGGGATCTATTAGCATCTGAAATGGATGCGAAACAGCTACCGCACAAGTTATATGTTCCTTTTGGATCAGAAGAGGCTGCGGTGGAGGAACTACGAAGAGACGGTGATGAACTATGAAGAACACAGAAGAACTCGAAAACCCTAATGCAGATCTGAAGTGCGGGAAAGTGAAGACTTACAGCTGCAGATCTACTACGGAGGATCGCTGTCGTTTTCTGGATCGACTCAGGTTGATGCAGCGGCCGAGGTCGAGGAAGACGAGGTACTCTGCGGCGGCGGCGGCGGAGCTCGAGCAGCAGTGGAGTAGCGAGAGGAAGAAGACGACGAAAGGGGGAGAATGAAGAAAGACCTAAAGTGCCTATTTATAAGGGAAGACTGATAAAGTGGGCGCGAAAAACGAGGAGGCCAAACATGGTTATCCAGCTACTCAGACGCCTCGATTCTCAGGACGGTCATTAAGATAAGGATCTGTTAAGATACGTTGGACAAAAACGAGTATTAATGACAGATGACGTCATGGCGGGTTACCACGAATCCAAAGGGTGACGTCATGGCGGGTTACAAGATTCTTATACGAGAGAAGAGCAGAAGATTTTTTTTGAAGTACTGAAGATTGACATGAACCAGTTGAAATCAATCTGGGGCCTAATGTTGGAGATATAACTATTAGCGTAACCCGTCTAGGAGGGGCCGGGTTACGCCTATGACGAGCCATCATATGAAGCCCAATATCAAGCTTGAAGATGGCGGTTCAGTTAAGGGCCCAAAGCCCAAAGGCGACTTAAGGCCCGTAGTGATAGACCGCCATAATGGCATGGCTTGTATTGTAAGGCAAGATTAATTGGTCACCGAGCCAGACACTGTTTATGAGCCGGCCGGGACTCTATGAGCCGCTGGGCGTCGACCTCTGTATATAAAGGGACGACCCGGCGGCGGTTCAGGGCAAGTAACATCAAATCGAGAGCTAGGCATAGCGGATTTGCTCCCTGGTCATCGAAACCCTAGCAATTCCACCTCAACTGGATTAGGCTTTTACCTTCACCGTAAGGGGCCGAACTAGTATAAACCCTCGTGTCCTTTGTCCCTCTTTAACCCCTTTAAGCTTCCTAGTTGCGATGGCTCCACGATTAAGTCCTTTCACGAGGACATCTGCCGTGACAATTCCACGACAATACTAGTATAATTTTTGTTGACATACACTAATATTTTCAAAACGGACGTCGGGCTGTAGCTAGAAGGGCGGTTGGGATGCGGCATCGGCCCATACCGCGGTGACCCCCGATTGGGACGCACTGACTGTGGATTTTCTCCCTCGCCGATGTCGACCGCGTCTACGCAGAACATTGTTCCCTTCCCCCAGCTGCGGGATCAGGCCGGATATGTGACCAGCGGTGTGGCCACCGTCGTTCTATGCTTGTGAAGAGAGCAACCCAAGCAAGCAGGCTTGTAGCTTAGGCTCCTGCTAGTGTATATATAGTGGTTTTCTTTTTCTCTCCATATCAACCATTTTATATTGCATACGTGTCATTGAAGAGTGAAATGATAGTTGCTTCTTCCGACTAACTTACTGTGTGATTTGACTGCTCCTTTAGTGGCCCCTACACGTACTCCCCATGTATGCAACAGTCACACGTACACATGGACGCAAAAACATGTGCGACGCCCTAATGCATGCATGTCCGAGCACACGACGGAACACACACGGTCACGCTCAAGTGCTCAACCTACACGTGCATGCACACACATACTCAGCCAGGGTGAGCTAGTGACCGTATAAACACCGGAAAATGTATATATTGAGCACAATGAGCATATTATGAAGTCCACTGACCGTATTTTTACAAATATACAGTGACAGACAGTCTATTTATCTCGTTTGAAATTAAGCCATATTAACCGGAGAGGAGGCAGTATGGACTAGCATTACTTTGTTGTGTCCCGTCAACTTGTCGAACGAGGAGAAGCTTGCAGGACGGGAGAAGCTTGCGCACGGTGGCTCGCAGGACAAGGAGAAACTTTTGACTAATGCAAGATCTCCTTCGCTCAGGCGGTGGACGTGCAACAGTTAATTCGGTGTCAGATTGCCAGAAGCATACACTATACTAGTACTATTATTGTTGCACTTCCCGAAGAGGCGACCAGCCAAGCGCAAAGTTTACTAGTACTAGTACTACTACTATAGTCTATAGAGGTATGTACTATACTAGTACTAGGAACCGAATGGAGGAGCGTCTGCACTCTTATTATATTTTTAAAATGTGATAAAGCAATCTTCAACACATTTGGTTCTCTTCGAGGGTTCTCGCATTTGTAAGTGCATCTAGTGCCCCTTAGTGATTTTGGTGTATTGAAGACTTATAGGTTAAGGGACTAATGTGTTTATGAGTGTACACGGGACTATAAGTCTATGAGGAGTTTGTTATTTACAGTGAAAGTCGACCCCTAAAAATGAAGTTCTTCGACTGGAGACTTTGGATTTCTGAGGACTTTCTGAAGACTTTGAAAGTGAAGAAATTGGTGTGACCTTGAAGACTTGGTATTCATTCGAGGAACATGAAGCGTGAAGACTTTTGTTTTCATAGTTTCATTTTCTCTTTCTTGAGTCATAGGAAACACCGTACTGTTAAAGGGGGTCGAGGAAATACTAAGGAAAAAATTCCAAGTGATGCTCAACTCAAAATCCTACACCTACCAATCCCTTTGAGTGAAGCCATTGGAAATCTCATACAGTTCAGTCATATTCTTCAGTGATAGAGACAAAGTTCTTCTGGTCTCTGAGGAATTTGTTCTGACTGAGGAGTTAGGAATTCGCAAGTGCAGATTTCCTACACAGTGAGGAACATGATAGCCCTGGGGAATTTGAGCCTCAAATTTTCGACCGTTGCTGTCCCTTGTGCCAGCTGTCCCAAAATATCTACCCACCTAATGGTCATATCATTGAAGGGCATTTATGTCTTATCATGTCGGGCTGCTCCCTAGGCTATAAATAGCCGCCCCCTACAACCACTAGCTGGTTGGCTTCTCCGAGAGAAACTGACACTTGTCATTTGAGAGCATCCCATCCTCCGAGGACTTTGAGCGAAAATCATCAAGTGAGGAAAACCCAAACCAAACACCTACAAACCCAAGGTGATTGAGCATCACTGAAGAGATTGATCATGTGTGGATCCGACGCTTGTTACCTTTGAAGACTGTGCTTCTTCCAAACGGTTAGGCGTCATGGTCTAGAGCATCCAAGAGGAATTGTGGATCGCCGAGTGACCGAGTTTGTGAAGGTTCGGAAGTCACCTGAAGACTTACCACGAGTGATTGGGCGAGGTCTGTGTGACCTTAGCTCAAGGAGAATACGGTGAGGACTGTGTGTCCGGGACTGTGTGTCCTCAGGTTTAAATACCTAGCCGCTCCAACCAGATGTACAACTGAGACAGCAGTTCGAACTGGTCTACCAAATCATTGTCTTCACCAAGCCTACTGGTTCTATTTCCTCAACTCTTTCATTTCCTCATAACCGTGTTGTGCGCTTGTTCATATTTGTGTTTGAAGACTTTGACTGAAGACTTTCTCAATTTCCTCAGTTCAATTTCTTCAGTCTGTTTGTCTTCATCCTGTGTTATCCTATGTTTACGCTTTCTGTACTCTATGCCTGTCTTCATTTCATCATGATGACCATGCTTGTGTTTTGTTATGTTTACTTCTGAGTATTTATTCCGCTGCAAGTAGTTCTTCACTAAGGAATTACCTCACCCGCAAATTCCTCAGTGAAGAATTCATAAAAATTGCCTATTCACCCCCCCTCTAGTCGATATAATGCACTTTCAATTGGTATCAGAGCAAGGTACTCCCTTGTTCTGTGTGATTTTGGTTTAACCACCTGGAGTTTTAGTTATGTCGACCGCAGGTATGAAGAAAGTGACATGCCCCATCTTTGACGGTCATGATTATCCCAAGTGGAAGGCCATGATGAGGAAGCGCCTCATGGCAATGAACAGCGAGCTATGGACTGTCACTGAGATTGGTCTTACCGATCTATGCAAGATGGCAGACACTGATGATATTCGCAAGTACACTCGACTTGACATCATGGCGAAGGATATCATCTGTTCCTGCCTATCCAGAGATGAATTCAGGCGCATAATGCATCTTTGCAATGCGAAGCTTATCTGGGACCGAATCTCTGATGTCTATGAAGGTCATCGAACTTGTCATGATCCCTGGTTTGAGGATTTCAAGGAATCACTCAAAACGATGACTTTCGAACCTGATCCATCATCTTCTGCACCATGCCTCATGGCAAAAGGTGTCAAGGTAATGAAATGTTCCTCATCCGAGTCTAGTGATGATGAATCTGATGATGATTTTGGACCTAGCTATACCAAGCTTGTTTGTATTGCCACTAAACAACAAAAGGCCTTGAAAAAGGTTCAAAACATGCTAGACAAGAGCGATGATATGTTGGGAGAAGAAATGGATCGCACTAAAACTTTGAGTGAAAATCTTCAGAGACTTCAGTCTAGGTTTGACAATCTTCAAGGTCATCATAACACTCTCTTATCTGATCATGAGAAACTTTCTTATGAATTTCTTCAAAGAAAGCAAGATCTTGAGAAGCTAAGGGTGAGTTATGAAGATCTTCAGAAGGAGCGCGATTCATTACTTTCTCAACAAATCAGCGCTGCTCAGGAAGAATTTGTTCCTCCATGCTTGAAGTGCATTGAACGTGAATCTGCTAATTCTTCACCTGAATGTTCAAATGCTTCTAATGCTACAAATTCTTCAACTGTCTCTGCTATCACTAATTCCTCATCTAAGGACATTGCTAGTATCACTGATGATGCAGGGCTGAAGGAATTGTACATGACAGGCATGTACAAAAGCCTCAAAGGGCATCAGACTCTTTGTGATGTGCTTAAAAAGCAGATCCTCAACAGGAACCCTAGGAAAGAGGGTATTTCCTTTGAGAGGAAACTCAATGTTGATGGTACATATTGGAAGCCTGAGCAGTACCCCAAAACCTCATGGGTTGCTGCAAAGGGACCTCTAGTTGATCCATCCAATTTATCTGGCTTTACATGTGAATCTCCTCATTCTTCTGATGAGTCATTTGACTCCAACTATAAACTGTTCAAGAATCAGAATGGTGAAGTATTTGCTAGATATGTTGGCACTAACTGCAGGAATGGTTCCCCTGTGAAGAAAATCTGGGTTCCCAAAAGGTGCCTTGAAAATCTTTAGGTGAATGTCATCATGACACCACCAGTGAAGAATAGGAACCCCAGATCAAATTCTTCATATGGACCAAATTCTTCATATGGATCCAAGTCCTCATACGGACCAAATTCCTCACGTGGATCAAATTCCTCAAAAGGATCAAAGTCCTCATATGAACATCATCGTGCTAACCACTCTGTTTCGCAGGGAAGAGCTAAGGGCTATGAATATGAGCATTATTCTTCTAATCATTATGTTCATAAGTCCTCGAAGAATTTCTTTGCTTATTCATATGCTTATCCTAACTCCTCTTACACTTTCTCGTATGGAGCTCGCAGAGTGATGAACTCTTTGCCACCCCTTCAGATGTGGGTGGTGAAGAAAAAGAACTAATCTCTTATGCAGGGTCAGGTCTCCAGATATGCTAAAACGTCTGAAGAATTTGTTGGAGACCTGAAAATTGCCTGAAAGGACGCAGGCTAATCACGAAGAAATGAACTCTCATTTCTCACGTCCTCATATTGCTTTATCTGTTATATTACTTGATGAAATTGATCTGATGAATTGATGTCATATTCTTCACTGATGAAGTATATGAGTTCGTAAGCTGCACTAATTCATCTGCAGGATGATCAACCCAAAGCCACTGAGTGGGTCCTCGATAGTGGATGTACAAATCACATGACTGGTGACAAGAATCTATCGATGGATGCTCCCTTATCACCATCGCATCTGAAGCATATCATTTTCGCTGACAAAGGCAAAAGTCAGGTATTGGGTCTAGGTAAGGTTGCGATCTCAAAGGATCGACACATGGACAAAGTCATGCTTGTCGAGTCCTTATGATACAACCTCATGTCTGTCTCAATGCTTTGCGATCTTGATATGGTTGTTGTCTTTGGCAAGTATCGTTGTGTTGTGATCATGGAAGCTGACAATTCCAAAGTCTTCGAAGGCTTTAGGAGAGGAGATTGTATTGTTGATTTCTCTACAGGACCACAACCAGTCGTGTGCCTACTTGCAAAAGCTTCAGAAGGCTGGCTATGGCATCGACGACTTGGTCATGCAGGCATGAGGAATTTGCACACGCTTGCGAAGAAGAAGCATGTCATTGGCATTGAGAATGTCAAATTCCTCAAGGATCACTTATGCGGAGCCTGTGAAGCTGGAAAGATGACCAAGGCCAAGCATCCAGCGAAGACTATCATGACTACTACTCGACCATTTGAATTGCTTCACATGGATCTCTTCGGTCCTAACCATTATTCTGCAGTTTCAAATGATGCATCTCAATATGGCTTTGTTATTGTTGATGATTACTCTCGATACACATGGGTACACATTGTTACTTACAAACATGAAGTGCAGGAAGTCTTCAAACGATTTTCCTCGAGGGCTTCAACCAACTTTGGTGTGAAGATCAAGCACATCAGAAGTGACAATGGAACTGAGTTCAAGAATTCTGGTCTTGATGACTATCTTGATGAACTTGGTATTACTCATGAGTTATCTGCTCCTTATACTCCTCAGCAGAATGGCGTCATGGAGCGCAAGAACAGGACTCTTGCTGAGATGGCTCGCACTATGCTTGATGAATACTAAACGCCTCGTCGTTTCTGGATTGATGCAATGGATACTGCGTGCCACATCATCAACAGAGTATATCTTCATAAATTCTTCAAGAAGACTGCCTATGAACTCCTCACTGAAAGGAAAGCCAATGTGAGTTATTTCAAAGTCTTCGGTGCTAAATGTTGGATTAGAGATCCTCATCACAACTCAAAATTTGCACCGAAAGCACATGAAGGTTTTATGCTTGGTTACGGAAAGGACTCGCACACCTAAAGAGTCTTCAACAACGTTCTTCACAAGGTTGTTGAAACTGTAGATGTGTGGTTCGATGAAACTAATGGCTCGCAAAGAGAGCACCTACCTTCTGCGATAGATGAACCAGCACCTGAGGAAACTATCAAGTTCAAGGCTACTGAGGATGTCATTCCGACCGAAGAATCTGCTAAAGAATTCATTCCAGAACGTGAGAACGTCGAGCTAATGCACATGAAGAAAATGCTGAAGAAAATGGTGTTGAATAAAATGTTGATCAAATTCCTCGATGACAACCAGCTCATCCTCGCGTTGCAAAAGAAGTGCAAGTTGAAAAGATCATCGATGACATTGAAGCACCAGGTCCTCTCACACGCTCAAGAGCTTCACATTTATCTAACTTTTGTGGGCACTTTACTTTTGTCTCTATCATAGAGCCCACTAAGGTAGATGAAGCATTTATGGAGCCTGAGTGGATTCAAGCTATGCAAGATCATCAATTCGAGCTCAACAACGTCTGGGAACTGGTCAAACATCCAGATCCTCGCAAGCACAATATCATTGGCACAAAGTGGATCTACCGCAACAAGCAAGATGAAAATGGCCTTGTGGTGAGGAATAAGGCACGGCTTGTAGCTCAAGGCTACACACAGGTTGAAGGAATTGATTTCGATGAAACTTTTGCACCTGTTGCTAGACTTGAGGCTATTCGCATATTACTTGCATATGCTAACCATCATGATATCACTTTATATCAAATGGATGTGAAAAGTGCATTCCTCAATGGTAAGCTTGAGGAAGAACTATATGTTGCTCAACCCCCAGGTTTTGAAGATCCAAAGCATCCTGACAAAGTCTTCAGACTTAATAAGGCCCTCTATGGCCTCAAGCAGGCCCCTCGGGCGTGGTATGATACTTTGAAGGAATTCCTCATGAAGAAAGGCTTCAAACCCGGTTCACTCGACCCTACTCTTTTCACTAAATCTTATGATGGTGAACTGTTTGTGTGCCAAATATATGTTGATGATATTATCTTTGGATGTACTGACCAAAGTTATAGTGATGAATTTGCCTATA
This sequence comes from Triticum aestivum, assembly GCF_018294505.1. Classification (NCBI taxonomy): domain Eukaryota; kingdom Viridiplantae; phylum Streptophyta; class Magnoliopsida; order Poales; family Poaceae; genus Triticum; species Triticum aestivum. The sequence continues at coordinate 341,941,577 of NC_057796.1, forward strand.
TGATGAGTGAAGAATATCAAATGTCTATGATGGGAGAATTGAAATTCTTCTTAGGTCTTCAAATTCGTCAACAATGCAATGGCATATTCATATCTCAGGAGAAATACCTCAAGGATGTACTGAGGAAATTCGGCATGCAAGATTGCAAAGGCGTCAAAATTCCTATGCCCACAAATGGCCATCTGTGCACTGATGAAAATGGTATTGACTTCGATCATAAGGTATATCGCTCCATGATTGGTTCTTTATTGTACTTATGTTCATCTAGGCCAGATATAATGCTTAGTGTTTGCATGTGTGCCCGATTTCAAGCTACACCGAAGGAATCAAGGTTGTGAAGCATATTCTTCGATATCTAGCTCACACACCAACACTTGGATTATGGTACCCCAAGGGCTCGGCTTTTGATCTCATTGGATATTCACACTCTGACTATGCTGGTGATCGTGTGGACCGCAAGTCAACATCTGGTACATGTCATTTCCTCGGACGATCTCTGGTCTGTTGGTCCTCGAAGAAACAGAACTGCGTATCACTGTCTACAGCTGAAGCTGAGTACATTGCTGCTGGTTCTTGCTGTGCTCAATTGTTGTTGATGAAGCAAACTCTCAAGGACTACAGCGTCATCATGAAGAATGTGCCTCTCTACTGTGACAATGAGAGTGCCATCAAGATTGCTCACAACCCAGTTCAGCACTCGAACACAAAGCACATTCAGATTCGTCATCATTTTCTTCGCGATCATGTGTTGAAGGGCGACATTTCTATTGAGCATGTGAAGACTGAAGAACAGCTAGCCGATATCTTCACAAAGCCCTTGGATGAGAAGAGATTTAGCAAGTTGCGGTGTGAGCTAAATATCTTAGAATCTTCGAATGTTCTTTGAATAAGACACTCATCCTAACACTTATGCATAAATTGATGACTTAGATGTGCAACACATGAAGAAATGTTTTTCTTCAATCAATGAAGAATAACACTCTAAGTGTGAAGAAATTAATGAAGAATTTGGTTCTCAGAACCCTACGACAATTGTACGCGGTGTCTGAAATCATCATTCTTATACGGTGGGTCACGCCACCACCAAAGTTGAAAATCTTCAATTTGATTTTTTCCTCAGTTGTTCATTTTCTTCAACTTTGCATTGTCTTCACCTTTTCCCTCGTTTTCCTTCATTAGCTATATATATATGAGTTTATGTCCTCTACAACATTCACTTATTGCTATGTCTTCAAGTTGTTTTTTTCTGCTAAGTGAATGTGATCGGACCCTTCCCCCTCTATGCTAAACTCAACCCATTCTATTCACAAATTCTTCATCTGTGTTCTATTTAAAACTCGTTAAAAATCTTCACGGTGTCCTTGTCAGCTGAAGAATTTGCGAACGAAACGTTAAAACTTATCTTATCCAAAATTTTCGGTTTTGCCGCTCAAACCGTTCCGAATCCCACGAAAACACTTATCTATTCACCCACGATCTCACATGATCTCCACTTCTCAGTACATGGGTGACACATGTCAAGCGAATGAGAAGGGTCAGGGGCACGTTCGTCCAATTTCTTCGGGCGAACAGTTTTTCACCGTGGCTATAAATACCCCCCTTCCTCACTTCTCTTTTACTCCGCTCGATCTCACCCCCGCTCAAGCTTCTCAAACCCTAGCGCCGCCGCTACTTCATCGTCGCTGGTGAGGAAGAGCTTCACTGCCTCGACCTCGTCGCCGTCGTACTCGCGCCGGCCGCAGATTTCTTCACTCTGCCGCCACCGTAGCTGTCTTCCTCAGCCGAGTTAGGGCGTGGAAGATCTGCACTGACGAACTTCACATCTCCACTTCCCAGTTCATCCTGTTCTTCGTCCAGGGTAATTAAAAGTTACTTTTACTGCCCTCTTTGATTCAAATGATTTCTACAAAATCCTCAAAGGTGTTTTTCTTCAAATCTTCACACACTAAACACCTCACATGTCATCTGTTCTTGATTCATTTCTCTAAGTTGTGTTTTTCTTCAAGATTCCTCAATTGTGTGGATTCTCAATCTATACAACTCTGGAACCTAAGACAAAGAACGCTTAGTGAAATTCTTCAAGACTCATCTGGTCAAATTCCTCAAACTTGTTCTTTTTTGAAAAACCTTCTGAGAACGCATATGACCTCTCCAAATTCCTCGCAACTATACTCTATTCACAGGTACTCATGTCCGCTGTTGAATCACTAGGTTCTCATCAACTTAACTCATTTGCAGCGTTCCTCGAAGAAAAGTTGCATACATCTTCAGATAATTCCATTGTTCAAATTCCTCAGCTGAAGAAAATGGTTGATGGAAAGAAGCCACAGAAAGGAGGAAAGAGGCCTGAGATTAATACTGCTTTCGAAATCCCTGATGACATATACAAAGATTATTGCAGTCCTGATGAGGCCAAGTTCGGAAAACAGGAAAAAAATCAGCGCAAGGTGCGCATACAAAGGATAGGAAGGAGATGGGCAAGAGAGTGGAGGGAGTACAGGTATGTTACTCCCAAGTGCATGAAGAAATTCGCACTCAATCCTCCATGCCCGAGACCTCCATTAGCACCTAGCCAAGAAGCAGATCCCACCAGCCTCAAGCGCGGTGAGGATTATCCTGATGAATGGGCCAAGCGCCAGGCCAAGTTGGCTAGACAAGCAAGAGAAGCAGTGAGGAAATTCAACGAAGACTCTGCTGCTGCTGCTGCCACTGCTGAGGCCTCTCCTAGCAAGCCGAAGAAGGTCATGGCAAAGAAGCCTGCGCATAAGCCAAGTGCTTCACCTTCAATGCCCTCAAGGCCAAGTTCCTCAGCAATGCCCTCACGGCCAGATTCCTCAAAGCCCTCACGGCCAACTCCTCAAACTGCTCCTGCTCCTCCAAAGTCCTCAGCTCCTCCACCAAAGTCTTCGACTGCTCCATCCAAATCCTCAGCACCAGTACATCTCGCCACGTGCCAAAGGACCACAGGCATATCTATTTCCTCAGGAGCCTCTGCAAGTTCCTCAGCTGCTCCAAGTTCCTCAGCTGGCCCCTCTCTGCTGAAGAAGAAGACCACTGCTGGACGAGGTCCTCGACCAAGTCCTCACAAGAAGCAGGCCGCCTTCCAAGTACCTTCTGATGATGATGAACTAGCCGAAATCATTAGAGACAGACAAGTCAAGGCCGCTAGAGCCAAAGGAAGCAATGTGCAACTGCTTTTGGATCCGAAGCTGATCCTAGACTTCATCGATCTCTGGCACAAGGATCCCAACACACCTTTGCCTGAGATGAACCTCACACCTGGTCAAAGTCATGTTTTGACTGCCTTCATTGAAGAAGAGAAATGGAAATTTGAGAAGGCAAGGCAGCTGAAGAAAGCTCAGTACAGGAAGGAGCGCTTCTTGAAGAAAAACGTTATCTCTATGACAACTGAAGAACTAGTGAAGATCCAGGCTGAAATCAAAGGCCTCAGCGATGACTTCAATGCTTACTATGCTGATTGGCAAGGAGCCAAGGTCGGGTTTGTAAAACTGACTGAGAAATTCACTTCAAAGGTTGCAGCTCCATCGCAACCAGAAATTCCTCAAGCCGAAGCATCTGCTCAACCAACAGAAGAGCACGCCAGCACCGCTGATGAAAATCAGGCTGCTGAAGAAAATGTGAGTTCCAGGGCTGATGACTGCATTCCAGCCGTTGAAGAAATTGCCAGGGCATCCACTAGTGGTGCGCCTGAAGAAAATGAATAAGTCAGGGCAACTGCATCAGTTGAGCCTGAAGAAATTCAACCAAATTCCTCTGCTCCTCCTGCGCCTACTCCAACTCCAATCCTTCCATCTGCATCAGATGTGAAGAAGACCAAGGCTGCAGAGCGTGCAGCTGTGAAGAAAAGGAAGGCATCAACTTCATCAGATTCTTCAGCCCCGAAGAAGATGAAGCCATTGACTAGCTCATCTGACAACCCAATTGATGATGTTCCTATCTCAACCATGCCATCAAAGGACCTTGTTCCTTTTGATGAAGATTATGTGATTCCAAGTGAATCCGATGAAGACATTCCCTCTGCTGCTTCCTCAGAGCAGATGGATGAAGAAATTGAAGCGGACGCAATCCCTTCAACTCCAATTGTCTCCTCGCCCATTCTTCAGCTCACTGCTGAAGAGGCCGGTGTTGAGGAATTGGATGAACAAAATTCTGACGTGGACATCGGGAGTACTACTCCATTGATGAATGATGACTTTTGGGATAGTCAGCATCCCAACTCTCCTCTGTTCACGCCAATGCAACAAATCCCTCAGTCCCCAGCACATACTTTTCCATTGGGCTCTGAAGAAACTCACCCCACTCCGTGTGTACATGAAGAAATTCCAGCCACTAGTGTTGAAGAAACTGTTGCTGCTGAATCACTGAAGACACAGACTGCCACTGAAGAGGAACCAGAAATTCCTCAGCCTGAAGAACCTGAGATTGCGATTCCTGAGGTTGTGATGCAACTTTCTGACACTCCTCAACCCAAGCCAAAGGATCCATTCTCAAGGAAGCAAAAATTCAAGACTGATGATGTTTTCGGTGAGCATGTATTCTTCACTGATTACAACCCCTATGACTCTGCTCGCATTAGGAAGAGGCATTTCTGGACTGCCAGCCGGGCAAATTTTTATTCCTCAGTGCTGTTCAACAAAGACAAAGTCTTCGATCATGAGCACATTCCTCACGTGGATATGGAATCTCTGCTGTGCTTCGTGCTAGTCCTCAGTGTTCTTCATGATGCTGGACTGTTAAATTTCTGCACTGACATCTGTGATTGGAATGAAGAACTCATTCTTCAATTCTATGCAACGCTGCACATCACCGGAGACTCTGACGATGTGAATTCATGGGTGCTGGACTGGATGACCGAAAACACTCACTATAAGGCACCAGCTACTGAATTGCTTCGTGCTTTGCCACTCAGTCCTCCCCTTGAAGCTGCTCATTGCATGTACCAAGAGCCTGAGCTTACAGATCACTATTTGCAAGTGCTGATGAAGCCATTGAAGCCAGGTCAGGCCCCAAGAACCAAATTCCTCGTGAAGGAATTCCTATATGTGCCTCGGACTGTCTATCGCATTTTGACGAAGACATTGAGTCCTATCAAGGGCCACGACTCGAATGAAGAAGAAGTCGTTGGTATCATGAAGAATCTGCTTTTCAATATCATTCATGGTGTTCCCGTCAACTTCCATGATTTCTTCATGAGGACTATGGACAATGTCGCAATGTCACCATTTGAGTTGAAGCCTTACGCTCCGTGGATTATGAGATTCATCAGAACAAGGTCTTCACTCAACTACAAAGCTGATACACTGAACCATTGCAGCTACTTGCCCCCGATTGAAGTCCTCAAACGGACATTTTCCTCAGCTGATGACAAGGGCAAGGCTTCTGCTGTTATTGATGAAGGCATTCGTCCATTGGATGGCTAATTTCGCAAAGTTGCATCCTACTCCACCAATGACGACTCTGCCACCCATGACTCTGCCGCCAACGCACCCAAGCAAAATCCTCAAGGCACAGCTCCCAGGGTGATGACTGATCGTGAGCTTCTCCTCAGCCTTCATCAGAAGGTTGACCGCAATCACAAATGGGTCAAGCGTCAGTTTGGTTCAATTCTTCACAACATGACTGCTACCCACAATGCAGTGAAGAAAAACCATTACTACCTCCATGAAATCTTCAACCGTACCTGGGCTGTTCTGTCTCACATCTACAGCGAAGAAGATCTGAAGAAAATGGGTCTCAAGGAAGATTTTGACTGGTCTACTCCTCCACCGAAGAAGTACAAGAAGGTCAAGGTTCCTTCCTTGGTGGCCAGCTCCTATTCTTCATCACGCGACACCGATGAGCATGAAGACTTGGACGACACTTGCGGCAGGCCCTACATCAACACACCACCCCAACAACGCTGGCGCTCCTTCATCAACTTGATATTCTTCAGGGGCATTAGTCCTCATTTTCGATCCTTTTGGTCATTCGATGACAAAGGGGGAGAAATTTGAGTTAGTCTTCAAGCGGGTCTACTTATATGGGCATTTTTTTTGCTAAGTTACAACTCTCGTTTTTCTGATGACTTTGCTGGATCGAGTTGTAAACTTAAACTCTATGGCGGCCTGATACTTTTGTTGTGGTTTTCTGCATGCTTATTCCTCATTAATGTTTATGCACGCATGCTGAATTACATCAGTCACCATATTTCATCATGCATTTCAAATTCTTCATATATTATGTCAAATGCGTGTATGAATTACAAGATATAGGGGGAGATCTCCATGATTCTACTCTTCAAGTGTGCATTGCTTCAAAAGAAAATTCCTCACTATGCACATCTTCAGGGGGAGTTCTTCTATATCTTGCAATCAAATTCCTCAATATCAGGGGTGGTAGTGGAGTTGCTTCTAACAAATGGTGGGATAGGCCTGCTAGACAACCGGAGGGCATGCCTGCAATATCAATAAGAGAGGGGATGGCTGCCTGTCTGTGCACGTGCGTGTGACAGACGGGTCAGGAGGCATACACGAATGATGAGGGGGACGATATGGCTGTGGTAAGCAGACATAACTACATAGGAAGATCAATCGTCCTTTGTCAGAGAAAGGAGAGACATAACTTGTGAGGTACGTCGATCGATGGGGGGGATTTAGTTAAAGTCGACCTAGGTATATGTTGGGAGATCGATCGGTATACATGCATGTGTGTGTTAGAAGCAAATGAGGCACGGGGAGAAGGATAGAGAGAGAGGGATGCATCTAGGAGGTGGTGCGAGAGTCATACTATATCGAGGGGGAAGGAGTGTGCGAGTACGAGATCGATGAAAAGAGTGGTGGGAGTGAGGCATGGACGGTGATAAGAGAAGAGGGGAAGCTTGTGTTTGTGCTAGGCACACCTGGCTAGAGAGGCATATCGATCGATGTGTGCCGTAAAGAAGGAGCTGGGGGGGCTACACACACCGTGGGTGAACGACCTAAAGTGAAAAGACGAATTTGCGCGATGGAGCTAGAGAATGCTGAGGGAGGGTGAGAGGGATGCGGGCGTGTGCATGCACGAGAGAAAGTTAGCGCTAGCTAGCTACAAAGATAAGAGGATTGTGTGGGTGTAAAAGACGAATAGAGATCATACTTCATTATAAAAAGTGAATTCAGATATTTGAAGAATTTATCATAGTGTTTTAAACCGACGCATCTGTGAATATATATAATGGTGATACACATGGTGTGGTTATGAACATGTTATACTACATATAATATATTTTATCTCTACTCTTATCAAAAAACGGAGTTGTTGATGATGGTGTGCCTGCCATCCTGCAATATAGGCCGTCCGATTTATATCTGATGGATAGGAAGGAAACTATGGCAATTTTGAAAAAACATACCGACACCCCTCTCCATATTTGCAAATTAGGCCTCCCCTTGTTCATGTTGATGTTTTGTGGAACGCATGGGCATCTTGCTAGTACTACGTGTAATATATAGAACATTGATCATAATTTGGGCTAATGTGTGGCTTTTGCAGCTCAGGTCTAAATACTTGTCATAATGTAAGGGGAGGGGCACTATACTATGTGTGATAAACACGGTGTACACATATGGAACATGGTTTAGATTATGAATATATAGTTAGTACATCAAATTTACTATTATTTGGAATCAACATCAAGTGTATTCAAAAAATAGAATTCGAGTTCATGTAGTACACATAATTCATATCTATCTCTATAGTAATCATGTGGTGTGTTATTAAGGTAATACACGAATGATGGTTGAAGTTGGCAACAATCATGATTGTAGATTCTTATTGAAATAGAGAAACAAATTCAAATTCAGTTCGAATTGCAGCGGTAGTATAGACATTTGGAATGCACTAAAATGTTGGTATGAGTAGGTTACATGCATTATACAGCAAGCGAAAAAATTTAATTGGACATAACATGGATTCATACTCCCTCCTTCCATCTATATAGGGCGTAATGCGTTTTTTAAGACCGCCTTTGACTATTGACAAGATTAATAGTACATGACATGCACAATGTGAAAATTATATCATTGAAAGAACCTTTCATAGACGAATTTAACGGTGTGCTTTGTGTAAGTTGCATGTCATATATTATTGCTCTAATATTTGGTCAAAGTTAGCATCAAAAAATGCATTAGGCCCTATATAGATGGAAGGAGGGAGTAGCTTTGAATAGCATTTTTATAGTAAAACGGGGCAAGACTCTCTCTTTGTGTGGTGTGAATAGTTTTATTTTTTTCGTTTTCTTTTTGGTTGAGGGAAGTGCGAATTGATTTGGTACGTACAAGTACAATATTACATGTTAGGCTTGTCCTAAAATTCAACCCGCGCCTTGTTATATCCCGAAAATTCAGATATCGTGCTCCCAAAACTGGCGCCTTCACAACCCGCGCCTTGTTATCCCAAAATTACAACGCGCGCGAAAACACCCTCCAGCTGCCAAATCCAGACACGCGAAATCCCCCTTCTAACCCTGAGCCGAAAGGGCCGCTAGTTCAAATCGGTGGGGGGTACTTTTGTAACACAACCTACATTTTGGACAAGCGTGTCCCTAAGTCATGGTTCACCCCCTCCCATCGCCTCCTTTTTGCCATTCGAAATCCCAGGCCGCCATAACCTCTCCGCTCCAGCCGCGAAACCCCACCCTCCTCCGTCCGCCACCTCACCGTTGCCCAGCCAGAGCCTCTTCCCTGACGACGTCGTCCACCGCAACAGCTCGGCGTCCCTCGTCCACCTCCCCGGATGAGGATCCGTCGTCCATCTCGTCATCCCGCTGGTTCAGCCGCCCCGTCCTCCACCTCCAAGGAGCTGCTCTGACGATCGCCTCGTCTATCGCAGCTGCTCCATCCCCACAGCGCCGCCTTAACCTGCTCCACCGGAACCGCAGCATCCTCACCGACTCCTCGGACGAAGCCGAGGCCTACTCGGCGCCACCAAAGAGGTTGTACACTCATCGCATCGCACCTTCTCCTTAGCTCGACCTCCTGGCGCCGACGATGCTCCATCCCGCACCCCCATGGAGCGGCTACCTTGAAGCCGGCGCCGCGGGCGACATCTCCATGGTGGCTCTCCCCAGTGCGAGGCCCCTTCGGCGGCGGAGTCCATACCGGCCGGATCTGCTGCTGCTCTGGCTCTCGCTCGCTCGCTCGCGCTGCTGCTGCTCTCCCCCTCGCTCCTGCTGCTGCTCTGCTCCGATTTAGCTACACTTCAGTCGACTGAATCGACTTTTGGGTCAGTCAATTTTCAGGGGGTGGGGGAGCTCACCGGAGTTAAGGAAGAACCACCCGCAGCGGGGACGGGGGCTTGCCGGGGAGGTACCCCACTATCTATCTTAGGGTTCAGGGTGGGGGCGGGGGGGCTATAGGGCTGGCCGGGCCGGCGGCGGGCCGGCGGTGGGGAGTTGTTTCGGGGCGGCGAGGCGGCGCTGGGGCTGGCGGTTCGGCCGGTGGTGGCTGGCGGCTCAGGGGGGTGCAGGTCGAAGATGAACTGCAGGCCCTCCCTAAACTACATGTCAAGTGCCTCTCTGCTACCATTGCGTTCAGTTTCGACACTAACATTCAGATTCCATAGTAAATTTCAGTTTCGACAGTTAAGTTCAGAGTCAACAGTTTTTACCTCATCTGTTGTAGTCAGGTGGTTTTTGGTGATGTAAATTTTACATCTATTTTACATCATCTATTGGAGATGCTATTAGAATCCCACTTGAGATTGACGATGTCTGTCTTGTGCTGCTTCAGCCTTGACGTCTTACGGCTCACCGGGGCTGCTCCAACGACAGAACGATCCATCACAACAGAGCAGTGCCCTGGACGCCGTCTACAGATTCCTCAGATCTTCCTCCACACCTCCGACAGCCACCTCTGCCTCAACTGCTCAGCGACCAACCCAATGATGCTGAGGTCGACACGGCTACGGCAAAGAGGTTGTACACTTGTTGCATCACTTATTACTATACATTCATGTCGATCCATTAGGGCTATTTTGGTTCAACGGAAAAACATAGCAATAGGGAATTTTCCAATGGCACTCTACTATTCAATTATTCATGCATTTTGTTGAAAGGAATGAAGCAAAACATCCACCTGGACCTACTTTTCAAAATCCTATGCATGAAAACAAGACCAAGTGCATTAGTGGCAGAATAACATTCTAACTGTACACGCTTTCATATGGTTTCACTTTATTTTGGCCATGTTTCTTTGCATTCCTCTGCTCTTCCAATTCCTGTAAACCAAACACTCAAGTTGACAGAAATCCTGTGTTTACAAATGCTCTGTTTACCATGTGCATTCCTATCCTATTCCGGTGTTTTTCCTATCCCTGCGTTTTTAGAATCATGCAAGCCAAATGAGCCCTTACAGAATTACTTCAGTTACAGGTAGGTGTCGAAGGGAACTTTGTGTGGTTTGTCCTGCTCCTGCCGCGACGTCGTCCACCTCAACTGAGCTGCTCCATCGACAGAAACATCCACCAAACCAGACATCACGACTCCTGACCGTCTTTCGCCGCCTCAGATCTCCTTCCCTGCCGCCGGCACCCACCGCAATGGCATCACCATCATCGACTCAGCAGATGAACCTGAGGAGTACACGGGTCCACAAGAGAGGTCGCACTCTTTTGTTTCTGCTTATGTTATGCATTGCTTAAAATTACCTGCTACTTTATCGTCCTGTTCACCTCTTGGACTCCAAGTCAGGTCCAAATTAATGTTCAAACTTGAGTTCTAAATTAGTTGTGGGGCACATATCGAGGAAGCAATGAATAGTATCTCTGTCTAATATCTGGTTCACCTAGGGTATGCCTATGTTGTTCATCTTGGGTGGGAAACAAATAGTAAAGCAATCATCATCTGTCTTTTTATTAAATTAAAGCAATCATCAGCCTGCTATCATTATTTTTGGATCCATCCACTGGTTGTTACCATCACTCTAAATTTCTGCATGCTCTCCTTACATAATCTCACCATATTTTTTTCGTATGCATGTCAGATATTGTACACAGTCATGCTGAACATGTAGAGAAAAAGAGAAGAGTTTTGCGCGGCAATACAATGTCATGCAGACATCGCTCCATGGTGGGTTCAATGGCAAACCCTCCCCACCCCTCTCCAGATTGTAATCCAGAGGAAGATATCTGTTCTGAGGCGGATTCAGACGCCGCTGACCACTCCTATTTACCCCCCAAGGTGTTTGCTCTACCTTGGCATGATGATGTTAGTCATATCATGCATATGTTGCCTTGCAGTGCCTACTTTTGACATCATATATGTCATCTGCTTAGTTTAGACATGTTCTGTAATGCCACCTGTTTAGTTTCTATATCATATATGGGAATTATGCAGTCTCATGTCTTTTAGCCAGCCATAATATACGTGAAATGTGCAATGCCATCCTGTTTAACCAGGCATCATATATTTGAATGATATCTTGCCCATCCTTTTCTTCATTACATTTCCATTTGTCGACAATGTTTGTACATTAAACTACTCTTCCTGTGAATCAGCCATTTGGGTGGGAGATTGAAAAATCTGGAGTGAAAACAAGGCCTTCAGAGCAGACAGTGCTACCTGTCGAAGCAGATCTCTTGTTGGGTCCCGATAGCTCCTCAGAGATGGATTCAGAGACAGATGACCAGTCCTATTCCCCCACCGAGGTGTATGCTCTAACTTGGCACGGTTATACTGCTCATATCATGCATATGGTGTCTTGCATTGCATAGTTTAGACATCATATACACAATATTCAACACCATGTTCTTAGTTCAGACATCATATCTAATGCCCTCTGTTTAGCATATAAATCACATATGTGAATTAAATGATGCGATCCTGATTACTTAGATAACATGTAGGTGAATTATGTCATGCGATCCTGTTTAGTTATTCATCATATCTTTGAATTATGTTATGCTATGCTATCCAGTTTAGATAGACATCATATATGTGAAATTATGTCATGCTATCCGTTTTAGTTAAACAATATACATGTCAACTATTTCATGCCCTCTTTTTTCCACACTATCTATTGCATCTGTCTCTCATACAATGTCTGTACATTCAACTATGTTTCCTGTTTATCAGCCATTTGAATTGGAGCGGGTGATGCCAGCATCTAGCGGACTAAAAACACGGTCTTCAAATAAAACAGTGCTACCTCTTGGTGGAGATAGCACCCCGGTTGTACATGCACGAGAACCAGCCCTACCACACATAACCCAAACTCTCGCAGATTGTACCCCTACTGCGATGGACAGAGAACCAGCTTCACCCAATCTAACCCCAACCCCAGCAGATAGTAACCCAGTTCCTGTTGACACAGCACCATCTCCACCACAGAGCTCCCAAACAAGAGCAGTTAGTAAGGCAGCTCCAGTGCCCAAAGGGCCAGTACTACCACGGCGAACCCCAACTCCACCAGTTAGTACGCCTATTCCTGTGGAGGAAGCACAACCAGCTAGTCGTAGTTTAGCATCTATCGCATTTGATGTTGTTAAATCGTATGTGCGTATCTTCCCATCTTGGAAATATTATACTGAAGATGAAGGAAAATGCCAGTTGCAGGTGTTTGTCCAGGAGTTATGTGTAAGTAATGTTATTCATGGCAATTACTTTGCTTTGTCCCATACATCCTACCTCCATGATGGTTATAATACAGCAAATTTTCCCATTTTTCTCTATAGAGAAGGACCGATTTGGAAACTCAGGATGAGGTAACCTGTGCTAATACCTCTGCTATCTTCAAGAATGCTTGGTGGCAGTATCGGAATTACCTGAAGAAACGTACTTCACCGGCAAAGAAACTCATCAAATTCCCTTACGTTCTCCTGAGACACATTTACTGGACGATGACTGTGAACGCCTTGTTCTGTACTGGTCCCGAACCAAGAATGTGGTAAGGTCTATGAGCTCATTTTCTATTTTTAAGTACTATATTCTTGCGTCTTACTGTACTCTGTTCATGTAGAACAAGTGCCTAAACCTGAAGAACAACTGTTCTAATTTAAGATTCCATTGCTATCATAGTTCAAAAAAGCGCTAGGCGTTAATTGTGTGTTTTGCCACCGCCTTGCGCTTTACTGACCAAAGCGCATGCTTATGCGCAGTTATGCACAGATTAAGCGTAGTTATGCGCAATGCGTTTCGCCAACGCCTAGAGCCTAGGCGCGCTTAAGCGCTCGCTTAGGCGCGCCTTTTTTAACTATGATTGCTATCGTGCATACTGCTTTGCTCTTGTATCACTGTATTTACTCATACAAACTTATTTTTAAATTGAAGGATCCAATCGAAACTCCAATGGCACAGCAGGTATGTTCACGCATGTTTCTTTAACAGGCTTGCTCTTATCAATAGCTCTGTTGATTTCAATTTCAATTGTGTATACAGTTGACTTCTCATATCATGCACATTACTAGCATCACAACAGAGCCAATAGTGTTGTTGTACATGTAGACCCGTGGTACCCATCTGAAATCTTGTTGTGCCGTGTAGTTTCCCACGCTTTGTATTCTTTCACTGCTGCTTTGTCTTGAACTGATATGATTTGAACCGTGTCTCTATTTTGATTTGGCAAGACAATGCAGTGACCATAGGACATAGATATATGTTTGTTTGATGCTTTTATTATGTACTAGTACTTGGCAATAGAAGACTTGGTAGTTTAATCCTGTCCACCTTACTAATGAACTGGTTCACCGAAATGAGTTTCATATACTAGTACATGCTAAACCTGTTATGTGTCTGCTTGTTTCTTCTTTTAGAATGCTGACAGAATATTGGGGAAGAGTGCCTTATTAAGCAATGGTAAAGGAAGTAATGCAGATAAGGTTCAGGATAGTGACACATCCTTGTTGGTCTCCAACAAAGCTGATAAAACAGCTAAGGAAGACTATCTCGAAGACAGTGAGACAACCCCAAAGTCCTGTCTTGGTTTAGTGTTCGAGTTACTGGCCACTACCGCTTGCACAAGCTATTTAAACTCACTGTCTGAATCAGTTTGGTTTCTTGAGTCTCAACTACAAGTTGAAAGACATCGATCAGCTGTGCTGCGACAAGAAGCGGAAGGACTGCGGAAGTCCTTGGAGCATTCAGATGCATACTTTCTGGTGCAACAGCAAGCGTTGGAGGATTTTAGCGCCAAACAGGACAAAGCTAATAAGCTTGCTAAGCTTATTGCCAGCATGGTGGATACCACGTTTCTTGAGATCTTCTGAAGTTGTTTCAGTTATGCTCTTGTTTTGCTGCCGCGTTTATTTGCACTGGTGGCCAATTTTGACGGCCAGTGTATGCAATATGCTGCTTTGTTCCCTATATTTGCACTGGTGGCGAACTTTGATGCCCAGTGGATGTAATATGTGTAATAGCGGTAATGGGCTAGCGTTAATTGCTTGCTTATTTATTTCCTTATTGTCTTGTTTAGTTGTTTGCCTGTAGTCACTGCAGTTCTTTTTCTGTGTTTTTCTAGTGGCCACAATAACCTATTTTTAGAAATAGGCCAAAATAATCATGGCAACACACGGACTGTTGTAACCATGGGCCTCCTGCGGGCCGTATGATCCATGGGCCTTCTACGGGCCGTAGGATCCATTGGCCCTCTATACGGGCCGTAGGATCCATGGGCCTTCTACGGGCCGTACGATCCATGGGCCTTTTACGGGTCGTACGATCCATGGGCCTTCTACGAGGCATATCATCATTTCACCAATCATGGTCCGTACTATTCGTGGACAATAATGGGCCGTTAATAAGCCGTATATGATAACTCTATGAAAACAGCCCAACGGGTGTTTTTCGACATGAAAACGGCCCAACGTATTAACGGGCCACAAACGGGCCGACTGTAACCACGGGCTGAATTTGGCCCACAAACAGAAAATGACAGTAACGGGCCGTAAGTAACCGAATGCTAGAAATGAGCCCAAGAATAAATGGGCCCTGAGAAGGCCGCAAGATAACATGGGCTAGAAACGGCCCAACGGAATAATGAGCCGTTAATGGGTATAAAGTGATACACTGTTCATTACGGGCCAGTTTTACCACGGGCCGTTAAGGGGCCGAGGGTTACTAAGGGCCTCGTATGGGCCGGAAGACGTCATGGGCCATACATGGGCCGGAAGTTAAAAGGGGCTGGAATTATATTGGACGGCCCAGATGAAGCTACTGGGCCTAATTCGGATAGGCCGTAAACGGGCCCTGGGATAGCGGGCTGTAAATGGGCTATATGTGAACAGGCCGTTAACAGGCTTGCCGTGGGCCGGCCCGCCACCTTTTGACCAAGTCAAACGGGCCGGCCTTTTCACAGGAATGGGCCTCTGTTGGGCCGTGCATGTGTCGACGTATCATAGCCGCTTTGGGTCCAATGAGTGGATGACATCTATCCTAACGGTGAGCCGACACGTGTTTCCTCCAGCCAATGATGATTTTACACGTCGAAAATCCCCATTGGTCGGGGCTGTTAACGGGTTATCGGATCCAAAACCGGACCCGATAGCTCAACGGCATTCCGTTACGGTGGATGCCACGTGTCGGTCACCCTTGACGAAAGCACTTCTGTGACACGCGATTTATCATCATGAAAGTGGACACTTCCGTGATGATAATTTTGGTAATATCATGGAACACTTCTACGACAGCACAAGTATGACTATCTTGATTCTGTCATAAATTTGTCATGGATGTACATGCATGACAGAAAACGTGACCTACTATGACAAACACGTATCATCACGGAAGTGTATTTTTTTGTAGTGAGTTAGGAGGCTCCCAGGTAGGAGGCCTTGCCTTTTCGATCGTTGCTACTTTTGTGCTAACCTTCTTAAGGCAAACTTGTCTAACTTATGTCTGTACTCAGATATTGTTGCTTCCGCTGACTCTTGTGTATTCGAGCTTATGTATTCGAGCCCTCGAGGCCCCTGGCTTGTAATATAAAGCTTGTATTATTTTAATTTGTGTCTAGAGTTGTGTTGTGATATCTTCCCGTGAGTCCTCGATCTTGATCGTACACATTTGCGTGTATGATTAGTGTACGATTGAATTGGGGGCGTCAAAAGTTGGTATCAGGCCGACTGCCTGTAGGTAGCCCCCTTTCCAACTCCTTGGCCGAAGTCGAGTCTAGTCACTACAAAAACTTTTACTAACACAGTTGTGTGGCTTACGGGCCCACGTCGCCACTAGGTGGTATTAGGATCTTTTACTCCTTGTCTATACTCTGGGACTCTGATCTCTCTTCCATTCGGGTTAAACGAATTTACTAAATCTAACATTAGGATCCCGTGACCACATTCACCCCAAAGTTGGATAAGCCATAGTTCTTAGAATAGTATTCTGAATAGTACACACACTGTCGTGTTGACTACGAAGTGGTATCCATCATACCTCTTTCATTATGCATGTTTCATCATGAATGATCCTTGTCTTTGCAAATGCTCAATGCTGAACTACCCCCTGTTACATGTTAGCAGGATGGTTAGACCCGCTGGTCGTGGCCGTGGTGCCAACGATCCACCACCGCCCGAATTCTTTGCCGGAATGATGCAACAATTTGAGCTGAACCGCCGGTTCATGGAAGGAATGATGGCTCAGTTTCCTCGTCCGAACATGAATCAACAGACAACCCCAGTAACTCCGCAGGACTTCATGCGCCTCAACCCAACTATCTACCGCAGCTCAACTCAACCCCTTGATGCTGATGACTGGCTCCGCGACATCACGTATGAAATGGAGTCTGCTAGTGTGGACCCTGCTAGCTATGTCACCTTTGCATCTTTCTTTCTGAAGGGTCCCGCTGCTCAATGGTGGGACAGCCACAGATGTACCCTACCTACTGGAACGGTCATCACTTGGCCGGATTTCCAAGCTGCCTTCCGTGCCCGCTTCATTCCTTAGGGAATCATGGACAGGAAGAAGCGAGATTTCTGCAACCTCACCCAAGGCAACAAGTCTGTAGATTCTTATCAGCGGGAACTTTTGGACTTGTCACGTTATGCTGAAGAAGACATTTCTACTGATGCTCGTAAGCAGGAAAAGTTTCATGATGGACTTCAACCTGATATCAAGCTAGCGCTCCTAGTGCATGACTTTGCTGATTTCGCCACCTTGGTGAACAAGGCCATTCATGTCGAAACGGGTCTGCAGGAACACCAGGGATCCCTCAGGCGCAGCCGTGACGCTGGCTCATCTTCGGGCTCATCAGCGCAGAAGCGTCGGATATGGATTCCCACAGCATGTATCGTCCGACTGCACCTGCACCAAGGCAGTCCTATGCCGCACCGCGTCTGCCTCCACCCCCGCAGAGGCAGCCTCTTCGAGCTATACCACCTCGAGCGCCTGCTCCCAATCCCAATGATGGTATGTGCTTCAAGTGTGGCCTTCCAGGTCATCGCTCCAGGAACTGTCCACAGAATCAGCTGGCTATACCTTCTAATGCCCGTGGAAACAATTAGCCCCGCAACAACAATGCCCGACCTTATGGTCGTGGGCAGGCTAACAACATTGATCTGAATGAAGCTCAAGACCAACCTGCTACTGTGATGGGTACTCTTCTAGTTAATTCAGTACCAACATCTGTTTTGTTTGATTCAGGAGCATCTCATTCTTTCATATCAGAAGATTTTGCATTCATGCATGGCATTAAATACGAAGAGATGCACACTCCACTAGTGGTAAAAAACCCTGCGGGCCAATGCCAAACCTCCATAGTTAGCCACAACGTTTCAGTTGAAATTCAAGGGTTGGAATTTTTTGCCTCCCCCATTATTCTGAAGTCTTCCAATATTGACCTCATTCTGGGAATGGATTGGTTGAAAGCACATACGGCTTCTATCGCTTGTGCCACTAAAACCGTCCACCTTCTACACCCTTCAGATGAGATAGTAAGCTACCATGCTCAGATTGTTCAAAACGCTGAAGCACGACTTTATGTCTTGAATGCATTGAACGCAGCACCTCTTGAGGGAATTGAAAAGATTCCAGTCGTTCGCGACTTCCAAGATGTCTTTCCAGAAGAACTTCCAGGAATACCCCCTACTCGGGTTGTCGAGTTCGTCATCGACTTGAAACCAGGCACCGTTCCTATCGCCAAACGACCCTACAAGATGCCACCTCATGAACTCCTTGAACTTAAGGAGGAAATCGACAAATCTCTTCGCAAGGGTTTCATTCGTCCAAGTTCCTCTGCTTGGGGAGCACCTTCTCTCTTCGTCAAGAAGAAGGACAGAACGAATCGTTTGGTCCAAGACTATCGTCCTATCAACCAAGCTACAATTCAGAGCAAATATCCCCTTCCTCGGATCAATGATCTGTATGATCAACTGGCTGGTTCATCGATATTCTCTAAACTCAACTTGAGGTTGGGATACCACCAGATCCGTGTTCGTGAAGAGGATATTCCAAAGACCACATTCGTCACTCGTTATCGTTCTTACGAGTACACCGTCATGTCTTTTGGCTTGAGCAATGCTCCAGCCACATTCTCCCGTCTGATGAACTACATATTCATGGATTACCTCGACAAGTTTGTCGTAGTCTATCTAGATGATATCCTGGTATATTCGAAGAACAAAGAAGAACATGTTGAACATCTTCGACTTGTTCTAGAGAAGCTTCGAGAGCATCAACTTTATGCCAAGTATTCCAAGTGTGAATTCTGGTTACCTGAAGTCACCTACCTTGGTCATGTCATCTCCAAGGATGGTATTGCCATCAACCCAGAGTGCGTTCAGGCTATTCTTGACTGGACCCCTCCGAATACTGTCAAGCAAGTCAGAAGCTTTCTTGGACTCGCCAGCTACTGCCGCCATTTCGTTGAGAACTTCTCCAAGATCGCCAAGCCACTAACCAATCTGCTACACAAAGGCGTTAAGTTTGATTGGACTAAAAAGTGTCAGGAAAGTTTCCACGCACTCAAGGATAAGCTGACTTCTGCCCCAGTGCTTGCTCCCCCTGATTCTCGCAAGGACTTCGTCATCTATTGTGACGCTTCACGTCAAGGATTAGGCTATGTCCTAATGCAAGAGCGCAGAGTGATTGCTTATGCCTCCCATCAAGTGCGTCCTCATGAAGAGAACTACCCAGTTCATGACCTCGAGCTTGCTGCGGTTATCTTTGCACTGAAGCTATGGCGACAGTACCTTCTCGGTAATCGTTGCGAGATCTTCACCGATCATCAGAGCCTGAAGTACCTGTTTACTCAGCTAGATCCGAACCTCCGTCAGCAGCGATGGATGGAAGCTATTGCTGACTACAACTGCGGTATATCCTATACCCTTGGCAAGGCTAATGTAATGGCCGATGCCCTGAGCCGTAAGTCTTATTGCAACAATCACATGGTCTTCAAAGCTCAACCCCGCCTTTATGAAGAGCTATGCAAGCTGAACCTTCAACTAGTTCCACAGGGTTCTCTGAATAACCTTGTCCTGGAACCAACTCTTCTCAAAGCTGTTAAGTCTGCACAAGCCAAAGATGCTCACGTTGATTTGATGAAAAAGGATCTTGCCTTAGAGAAATCCAGAGATTTCTCACTTGGTGAAGATGGAACCTTATACTTCAGAGATCGCATTTAGTGCCCCGGTTCGAGCTTATGACAAAGAAGGTGATGAAAGAAGCGCATGACACCCCTCTCTCTATTCATCTGGGAAGTACCAAGATGTATCTAGACATCCGTCAGAAGTACTGGTGGTCTAAAATGAAGCAAGACATTGCTCGATATATCGAAGAATGTGACGTTTGCCGTCGCGTCAAAGCAGAACATCAGAAACCGGCTGGACTTCTACAACCACTTCTGATTCCTGAATGGAAGTGGGATAAGATCCAAATGGACTTCGTCACTGGCCTTCCCAAGTCTCAGAAAGGTAACAATGCTATCTTTTCGTCATCGACCAATTCTCGAAGGTTGCTCACTTTCTGCCAGTCAAGGAGACAATCACTGCTAGTCAATTAGCAAACTTGTATATCTCCAGAATTGTGTCACTCCACGGCATTCCGAAGGATATCAGTTCAGATCGCGACAATATATTCACTTCGAAGTTCTGGGATAGTTTCCAAGAGGCAATGGAAACTCATATTACCTGGAGCACTGCTTATCATCCCCAATCCCAAGGCCAAGTCGAGCGAGTCAATCAAATTCTTGAATACATGCTTCGGGCTTGTGTTATTTCTTTCGGTAAGAAGTGGGAAGAATCTCTCCCTTATGCGGAGTTCTCTTATAACAACAGCTATCAAGCCAGCTTGAAGATGGCATCCTTCGAAGTGCTTTATGGACGTAAGTGCCGAACCCCTCTGAATTGGTCAGAATCTGGGGAACGGACGCTCATTGGTCCAGACATTATTCAACAAGCTGAAGAGCAGGTTCGCATTGTCCGGGATAATCTCAAGGCGGCCCAGTCCCGCCAGAAGAGCAACTATGATCGGAAACACTGGGGTTCAACTTATCAACCTGGTGAACAAGCTTATCTGCGTGTCACTCCTTTGAGAGGCACTCATCGGTTCGGAGTCAAGGGCAAGCTAGCTCCGCGCTACATTTGTCCTTTCCGCATTCTGGCCCATCGTGGACTGGTGGCTTATCAATTGGAGTTGCCACCTCAGTTCTCTCACGTCCATGACGTCTTCCACGTGTCGCAACTTCGTCGATGTTCAAGGATCCGGAACGTGAAGTGGATCCGGAATTGATTGAAGTTCAAGATGATCTCACATGCAAAGAGCATCCGATCCGCATTCTCGAAGAAGCTGGACGTCGAACCCGCCAGAAGGTTACCAAGTTCCTCAAGGTGCAATGGTCGAATCATACTAAAGATGAAGCCACTTGGGAACGCGAAGATAACCTCCGGGCTGAATACCCCGACCTGTTCCCTTCTACCTCTTAATTCTCGGGACGAGAATTTCTTTTAGAGGAGGAGAGTTGTAACACCCCGGTGTAATGATGCTACAGTAATCCATGAGATCAAGCTAATCATTTTGCTATAACAGTGCTTAGTCACTTTGATCAATATTCCATTTCAAATTCCAGTTGAATCCAATTTCAAATGCTGAGTGAAATTCGAAATTGCTCAAACATAAAAAACTAAAATGTACATCTTGTGCCAAATAATGCATAATTAATATTGGTGGTGAACCAACATTTTTTTTGCAAAGTGTTTAACTAGCCTAAACTATTTGAAACAGAAGTTTAAAAAGATAAAAAGGAAACTAAGAGAAAAAGAGGAGCTGAGAGAGAGAGAAAAGGCCCCTGAACCCCCTGGGCCTAACCCCCTGAGCTAAGCCCAACAGGCCATTTGGCCCACTCCCCCTCCCTTGTCGTCTCCCACCTCCCACTGTTCGACCGACCGGGCGCCTCGGCGCCACCCGACCACCTCGCCCGCCTCGCCGGGAGAGGATAAGGGCGACGCCTCGGGCGCCTCTCCCACTCACCTCACCACTTGCCCCGCTCCGCCTCTCCCTCTCCCACCAAGATTCCTCCTCACCTCCCCCCTCGTTCCCCGTCCACCTTCGAGCGCAGTCGTCGCCGCCCTCCGTCGATCCCGCGGCCACCAGCGGCCCAGAGGCCACCAGCCCTGTCCGTCCGCTCCGCCGTCCTCATCCACGTCGCCTGGGGTCCTCCGTTGGAGACGAGGGCCCCTGCAGCTGCCGATCGCCGTCGTCCCCTTTCGCCTCTGTCTCCGACGCTCGCCGGCAACCTCGAGCACCCCTGCTGCTCCTAAGCCATCAAGGGTCTTCCGTGGCCGCTCGGTGAGCTCCACTCCATCCTCTCCCCTCTCCTTCCTCGCCTCACCAGGCCCCTAGCCGTAGCTACCGTCCTGGCCGTAGTGCGCCTCCGCCGCCGTACTCGTCGCCTTGTCCACACTCTCCGTCCAGCTTGGACGAGCATGGCATCTTGCTCAGCACGCTCCCAGCAGTCCAACGCCACCTTCCACGGTCCTTGTTGTCCCCTGCAGCGATGAGCGCAAGCACGCCCGAAAGCCACCGCCACCAAGCTCGACGCCGGCGACGTTTCCGGCCTCCCCGGCGTAGTCTAGCAGCACCACTCGACGCGGCTCCCTCCTAGCTTTCGAACGCAAGTCGTGGCATGCGAAATGGTGAACCGTGGTCTTTTTCCGAGCTGCTCCGGCGTTCGGCCGCCACGGAGAGCTCGCCGGAGCTCGTTCCGGCGCCGGCGCTGACCTGGCGTGGCCTGGGTCCCACCCAGTGTCACTGCCAGCGGGCCCTGCGACGCGTTTGACTGCGTTGACTCTAGTCAACACGGGCTCTGTTCACCCCCTGCCACTGACTTGTGGGCCCTTGCGCTTAATTAAGATAATTAAGTTTTCAAACTAATCTGCTAATTAGAATACTCACTGACACATGGGGCCCACACCCCTAATTAACCATGTGTGAATAATTAATCCATTGTTAACCCACAGAGGCTGACATGTGGGTCCCTGTGGCCCCACTGGTCAGTTTGACCTGGTCAGCCGTCCTGTTGACTGCTGACGTCATAGTGATGTCATGCTGACATAGTTTTCCTTTTCTGTTAATATAAATAATTCCATAATCTGTTTTAAACTTGCAAAAATCATAGTAATTAAACCGAAACTCCGATGAGATTTTTTTCTACATGAAAGTTGCTCAGAAAAATCCAACGAATCCGGATACGCGCTCCGTTTACCTGTCAGATGCCTCCAACTATCTGAACATGGAACATTCCCCCTCCAGTCATTTGTCTGACACAGGTCCGGAACCGGGAATACATTCCCGGTTGAATTCCCCCTTCACCTATATTGTGTAGCCATGCGTTAGGTCACACCCGGCACAGCATATTGCCACGTTATGCTTTGCGATGCTATGTTTGCTTTATATTTACTGTTTCTTCCCCCTCTTCTCTCCGGTAGACCCCGAGACTGATGCTGCCCCTGTGATCGACTACGTCGACGACGACACTTCTTCCTTTTCAATAGAGCTTCTAGGCAAGCCCCTCCCTTTGATCATCCTGATATCGCACATTCCATTCTCTCATGCTTGCATTAGATTTTGCTATTGTTATTGTTTGCTCATATTCTGATGCATAGCCTGCTTTTGTAACCTGCTTATTGTTACCTACCTGCTTATCCTAAACTGCTTAGTATAGGTTGGTTAGTGATCCATCAGTGACCCACACCTTGTCCCGGTTGCCCCGCTTTATGTTCGAAGACCCGATCAACGGGATCGAAGACCAGAGCCCAACACCTCACATCACATCACGCCCCTTTTTTTGCTCAACTTTGTAGAGTTACCATCGAGTGCCGAGGGTGGAACCTCATACATCACTCCTGATGAGATCTCTGTAGTGTAGCTATTCAGTCGTGGTCATCGAGGGTGATTTCCTCCTTAACCACTTCCGATATGACTCTGTCGTGCAACCCCTCAAGTGTGAACCTCGAGGGTGGATCCTCACCTTGATGATTACATCGAGTGGAATTCACCGGGGGTGATTCCTCGGGTTTTCCACTTGATGTTTGGACACATGGATACTTGGACTTTACAACTGTTGCTTGGAAAGGCGGGTCGACCCTGAGGGGTACCCGCCAGTGATGTGGAGACGGGTTGACCTGGAGGGTGCCCGCGAGATAATCACGAGGCGTGGCCGGGCATTCTTAGCCCTTGCCGCAAGTCCTCGAGACGGGGCGACGGGGTCACATCTTCCGTGAGTCTCTGCTAGTTACCGCGTGTTCCTAATCCACTACGATTTGGGTATTTGATCAGAGGGGCCTCGGGCCTGATAGCAGTAACCATCACGTGGGCATAGTATGGGCGTTCTGCGTCGTATGCATCAGCCGAAGCTTAATAGACATCAGCGACTGAGCGGCGCGCGTCGGGTTGGACTGCGTAAGCACCTGCCTTTTTAAGGAGGTAGCTAGGTCTGCTCACCGCCCGCATTCGCAACGTGCAGGAGTTCCCGGGGCGATGGCCCATGACCCTTGGGGGCATAGGTTTAGTCCGGCGTGCTGACCTCTCTATTAAGCCTAGGTTGGGTTGTGGCGTATTGTTTGGCCGAGGTCGGGCATGACCCAGGAAAGTGTGTTCGGCCGGAGTTAATCGAGCGTGGTGGGTAAGTTGGTGCACCCCTGCAGGGAAGAAAACATCTATCGATAGCTTGTCCTATGGTAACGGACACTTGGAGTTGTATCCCGATCGATACAACTAGAACTGGATACTTGAGATGAGACATGGATATGAGAAATGTATAGTATGGCTCTGGGATTTCTTTCTCGCAGGGAGTCAAGAAAGGATCTCTGGCCGAGGTTGATAACACTTCTACTACTTTACTTTATGCTACTCTACTCCCTCCTGTTGCTGCAAGATGGTGGTTTCCAGAAGATGCTAGTCTTCGATAGGCTAGGCTTTCCCCTTCTCTTCTAGCATTCTGCAGTCCAGTCCACAGATACAACCCTTTTCATTGATACTGATGCATATGTAGTGTAGATCCTTGCTTGCGAGCTTTGGATGAGTACTCACGGTTGCTTTGCTCCCCCCTTTTCCCCCTTTCTTCTTCTTTCCGGTTGATGCAACCAGATGTCGAAGCCCAGGAGCCAGATGCCACCGCCGATGCTTACTACTACGTGGAGGCCGCCAATGACCAGGAGTAGTTAGGAGGCCCCCAGGCAGGAGGCCTTGCCTTTTCGATTGTTGCTACTTTTGTGCTAGCCTTCTTAAGGCAAACTTGTCTAACTTATGTCTATACTCGGATATTGTTGCTTCCGCTGACTCTTGTGTATTCGAGCTTATGTATTCGAGCCCTCGAGGCCCCTGGCTTGTAATATAAAGCTTGTATTATTTTAATTTGTGTCTAGAGTTGTGTTGTGATATCTTCCCGTGAGTCCTTGATCTTGATCGTACACATTTGCGTGTATGATTAGTGTACGATTGAATCGGGGGCGTGAAAAGATATGGGCCATGAGAGGGGAGCACACCAGCCCACAAGGGGTGCCCCCCCTTAGGCAGGAGGCCGAATTTGAGAAGGGAAAGAGGGGGTTCGCCCCCCCCCCCCCTTTCCTTCTCTCCTTCCTCTTTACTTTTTCCCCCTTCGGAAATAAGGAAAGGGGGGAGGCCGAATTGGGGAGGACCCCAAGTAGGATTCCTCCTACTTGGGGCACCCCCTTGGCTGCCTCTCCTCCCCTCCAACCTATATATATGTGGGGGCACCGCTACAACATACAACATCAGTTGTTAGCCATGTGCGGCGCCCCCCTCCATAGTTTACGCCTTCGGTCATATCTTCGTAGTGCTTAGGCGAAGCCCTACGCGGATCACATCACCATCACCGTCACCACGCCGTCGTGCTGACGGAACTCATCTACTTCCTCGACACCTTGCTGGATCAAGAAGGCGAGGGACGTCATCGCGCTGAACGTGTGCAGAACTCGGAGGTGTCGTACGTTCGGTACTCGATCGGTGGAACTCGAAGGAAGTTTGACTACATCAACCGCATTGTGAAACGCTTCCGCTTTCGGTCTATGAGGGTACGTGGACACACTCTTCCCCTCGTTGCTATGCATCTCCTAGATAGATCTTGTGTGAACGTAGGAATTTTTCTGAAATTGCATGCTATGTTTCCCAACAATTGGCTCCTACATATTCTACGAAGATCTTTATCGGTCGTACTGTTATGACAACATACGTAATTCCCTTTGTCCATCGGTATGTTACTTGCCCGAGATTCGATCGTCGGTATCTTCATACCTAGTTCAATCTCGTTACCGGCAAGCCTTTTTACTGGTTCCGTAATACATCACCTCATGACCAACTCCTTAGTCGCCTGCTTGCAAGCTTATAATGTGTATTACCGAGAGGGCCCAGAGATACCTCTCCGATACTCGGAGTGACAAATCATAATCTCGATCTATGCCAACTCAACAAACACCTTCGGAGATACCTGTAGAGCATCTTTATAATCACCCAGTTACGTTGTGACGTTTGATAGCACACAAGGTATTCCTCCGGTATCCGGGAGTTGCATAATCTCATAGTTGAAGGAATATGTATTTGACATGAAAAAAGCAATAGCAATAAAACTAAATGATCATAATGCTATGCTAACGGATGGGTCTTGTCCATCACATCATTCTCCTAATGATGTGATCCCGTTATCAAATGAGAACTCATGTCAATGGTTAGGAAAACTTAACCATCTTTGATCAACGAGCTAGTCTAGTAGAGGCTCACTAGGGACATGGTGTTTGTTTATGTATTCACACATGTATCAAGGTGTCCGATCAATACAATTCTAGCATGAATAATAAACCTTTATCATGAATAAGGAAATATAAAATAACAACTTTATTATTGCCTCTAGGGCAAGTTTCATTCAGGGTATGACTCCACTTGTGACTACGATGAGCATACTTTGGCTCTTGTTGCACATGGGGAACCTGGCGGCAATGAATCTGATGAAGATATACGATATATGGCCGTTGAAGACATCAATATGTATGAAAGTTTAATTTTTCAACAAGTTTTGAGTGTGCAGGTGGCCCAAGCTGAGCAAAATCAGAGGCAAGTTTGTTCCATGCAAAGGGAGTTGTTAAAGAACGTTGTGTTCGTGTCATCGTTGATGGAGGGAGTTACAACAAATTGGATACTATGGAGATGATGGAGAATTTGTCCCTCACCACTAGATTAGATCCTCATCCTTAGTACATTCAATGGTTCAACAATAACAACAACAACAACAAGGTTAAGGTAACACGTATTGTTCGTGTGCATTTTAGTATTGATGCACATGCTGATTTATTGATTGCGATGCGATACACATGCAAGTATGCTCCCTTTTACTTAGTAGACCATGACAATTGGATGAACAATTTGTATACCATGGTAGGACAAATCAGTATACTCCTGTTCATGAGGATAAAAATAGTGTTCTACTTCATATGTCTCTTGAAGAAATTTTGAAAGATGTTTTTTATAGAGCTAGTAAACCAAACAAAAGTGAAACAAGAGTGAGAAATTTATAGCTAAAGAATTTGAGTAACAACATAAGACTACTAGAAAATCTTTACCTTGTGTTGCAAGTGAGATTAAATTGACGAATTTGTATTTGCCTGCTAGTAATTCTGATAATGCTGATTTGAATGCTAATGAATATTTCTTTCCTATGTTTTTCTATGCAAATAGGCATTATATTCATTCGAGGACTTGCCTCCCTCTTTGCTCCTGCTGGCACTAATATTTTTCCGGAGTTCATTGACGTCTTTCAACTACACATCTCACCGGGATTACCACATATCCTTAGTTCTTTCGTTGTTCCTTATATTAGTACCAAGAGGATGGAACATGACATATGTGTTTTTTTATTATAGAGGTATTAATAGTATTACTATTTTATTGTCATCATATCCTA
Organism: Triticum aestivum; assembly: GCF_018294505.1. NCBI lineage: Eukaryota > Viridiplantae > Streptophyta > Magnoliopsida > Poales > Poaceae > Triticum > Triticum aestivum. Next base: position 341,968,945 of record NC_057796.1, read on the forward strand.
AGTTATATGATATGCTCGATGAACTAAGTGGCTCTACCATGTTCTTCAAAGTTGATTTGCATAGTGCATACCATCAAACTAATGTGAAACTAGAATATGAATGGAAAACAACATTCTAATCTAAATTCAGATTATATGAGTGGTTAGCAATATCTTTTGAGTTAACTAATGCACCTACCACATTCATGAGATTAATGAGCAAAGTTTTAAAAATCATGTTGTCATCCCGTACAAACAGTATTTCCAAACTAGAAAGACATTGTTGCAATGAACAGGGAATAATAATAATAATAATAATAATAATAATAATAATAATAATAATAATAATAATAATAATAATAATATGCAAAATAATATAAGAATTTAGTTATTGATGGCATCATCGTATTTGTCCCCAAAAGACAGGATGACGACAATCTTAGCATTTTGAGATGGGTCTTACGCACAATAACATAATGGCGGGAACAACCGCTGCGTGTGATATTAGAAAAGTGGGAGCTCCTAGTTGCCGCTTAAAGCGCAACTCTTCGTGAAGCTTCTCGATATGGGCCACATTTGGCGTGACCCACTAAACAAGGCACATATTTTATTATTAATAATTATATTTAATTTCTATAGTATAGTTTATTAGTAAGTATATTAATTATTATAAAATAAAAATCATGGATATCAAAGTAAATATGTGTGTTGTTTATAATAAAATATTTCATGGATATTAAAGTAAATATATGTGTATTTTATAATTAAATGTTCATGTGTTGTCAAAATATTTGTTGATGGTACGTAGATGAACTATTCGCATGGTTCAAATATAAATGTTCTAATAAAGTATTGTTAATGTCACATAAACATAATGCTCACCTATATAAATAATAAAACATGAATATACATATTAAAATAAATGTTTATGTATTTGAAAACAATGTATTTAAATAATTGAAATATAGAAAAAAAATTGGTCATGCATCCGTGAAAAGGTGGAAAATAAAAACATTTAAAATAGAGAGAACAGACATATAAATCTATTTTTTTAGTAAAATGTAAATAAACAAAAAAATAAAAAGGTAGAGAAAGCAACAACAGAAAATGAAATTTGGAGAATAAAATTTATCTGAAATTCAAAAAGCTAAATGGGCCGGCCCATGCTACGGTGGCTAATTGGATTCCCATGAAAAGTGATCTTCTGCGTCCTCTTAATATAGTCGTTTCATCTATGTCAGATCACCAGTAGATGGTGTACATATTGTAATATGGATATCATGGCCAATCTTTGGGAGCTCCTATACAGCGCCTTCAGCACCAGTTCTTGCACTTGGCGCTCACGCACTGCGTCCTGGGTCGGCCCAACTAAATACTCGAACACACCGGATTTTTTTTTTAAAAAAAGAGGTGCTCTAGTCGCTCAATGGAGAACCGGGATTCGAACTCATCTTCTGCGTCCTCTTAATATAGTCGTTTCATCTTCGTCAGATCACCAGTAGATGGTGTACGTACTGTAATATGGATATCATGGCCAATCTTCGGGAGCTCCTATACGGCGCCTTCAGCATCAGTTCTTGCACTTGGCGCTCACGCACCGCGTTCCTGGGTCGGCCCAACAAAATACTCGAACACACCGGTTTTTTTTATTAAAAAAAGAGGTGTTCTAGTCGCTCACTGGAGAACCAGGATTCGAACTATGAATGCAAGCCTTGGCAGATGCCGCTAATAACCACTACGTCGAGCGTATGTCGTTGACAACAATTCAGAAACAGTGTTATTTGACTCTTCCTTCAGTTAACATATGTTATAAACACCAGATAAATTATTTTTCAAATGAAAGCATTAATTCGAAAACTATTTATAAAAAAACTGAAAACAACAATTTTTTTAAATGTTCATAGAAAATGGAAAAGTTTGCGGAAATGATAAAAGTTCATCGATTTTTGAAAGAAAGTTCACCAATTTGAAAAAAGTTCATCGAATATGAAAAAAGTTTCATTGAATATGAAAAAGTTCATTGAATCTGGAAAATCATTGAATTTGAGAAAAGTTCATCGAATTAGAAAAAATTCATCAATTCTGAAATAATTCTTCGATATTGAAAACTGTTCATCAATTTTGAACAACATAATCATTGATTTTCAGAAAAAGTTCATCGAATTTAGAAAAGAGTTCATCGATCTTGAAGAAAAGTTCATCGATTTTGAAAAATATTCCACAAATTGGAAGAAAATGGTCACGCATTTAGGTAAAAGTAGAAATATAGAAAAAATGAACAAAACCTTTTCAAGAAAAAAGGACAAACAAAAGAAACATAAAAACAAAAGGGAAAACGAACAAAACAGTTCCAAGAAAAGAGAAAGAAGAAATGAAATGAAAAGCTATAGTAATCACGCCTGTGCACTTGCAGGTTGTTTTGCGCGTTAAAGAAAACAGGAAAAAAAATCTGAGCCGCCCAACTAGACACGCAAGTGAGCTGCTTCAGGCGCCGGTATGCAAAAACAATAGAAATTGGCGCCTGAAGCGACAAATAGGCATTGCCGGAATCTTCCATAAAAAAAGACATCATGGCGAATCTGCACTGGTTGACCGATTTCATAGTCAGCTAGCTTCATCCATTTCCTCACATTCGTGGTCTTTATATAAACCCAATCGCTTTACAAAGCAGAGATTCTGCATCAACTTGAAAAGCAAATACGTCTTATTAATGTAATTGGGTGTGTGTTCGGCCTCCCGACCTAGCTAGCTCCAAATCACACAAAAGGCTGTTTTACATGTGCAAAGTAATCAAGGCTTCCTCACGTTTTTATTCTCGTGCTTGTTCCATTGTTCGTCCCTTTAAACGGAGACTTAACTATATTGCTCATTCCCGTTCTCTTTCCTCCCAGGCTCGTGTTCTTCGTTTTGTCTCCCGAGTAGCCCACGGATAACATCAACCTACCAAGTAGTAGTATGAACGATATTGGCGTGTTCAAACTTCAAACTTCAAACTTCAAACTATATATCCAGTACTGTGCTACAATCAAGTCCAGTAGCTATAGAAAGGAAAATGATATCGTATGATGGTGGTATTTTTGCCGATTGTCTGTGGTTCTTCGCCAGCTACTTCTTCCTATCCCGTTTCTGACCTGCAATCATATAAGCAAAGACTGTAGTTCGATAAGTAACTTGAACCAATCTGTCAGTAGCTCATAATTTTTTGGTACCTAATTAAATCTCTGCACTAACAGTCCAACACGATTCCTCTCAAGAAAAGGAAATGCATTGTTGCAGACTTGCAGTAAATGTCCAATATATAAATTCTGTCTGCAACATTGTAAGCCACTCAATTCAATCTTGAGTCTGGAGAAACTGATAAAAGACCTATATGCACGGACTTTTACTTCTTGCTGAAGAAACATGACCTATATAGGGTGTACCCAAGCAGAAATGAAAGCTTATAACATTGACGCTTTTGATGTTCATAGGCTCTACGTACGTACGTATTGTATGTATGCCTGCACTGCATGGTTCTTATTGATATGCACACGTACGCTTTTGCTGTTTGGTGCAGCAGCCGCAGACGAGCAGGGCGATGCAGGCCACGATGATGTAGAGCTTCCCCTTCTGCTGCTGCGCCGCGCTCTGCACCTTCTGCAGCTTCTTCTTCCTCGGGTTCTCCTTCTCCGGCTTCTTCCCCATGGCTAGCTAGCTGACGAAGCACGTGCCTAACGCTAATTCCGTTTAGCTGCAAGTACCACGCAGCATCCGCGCCCATAACTTATAAGTGCGGACCGGATCGAGATCAGAGGGATAAAGGAGTATTTCATCTGCGATCCATCGCGTCGTCGCATCGGCTGCCCAGCCGGGCCGAAAGCGACGGCGCCGATCAGCTACAAGACATGTCCACCTCCAACTGTTTCTGCCAAAGCTTGCAGTGGTTTTGTTAGTGATTTATCGATCGGCGGAGAGAATCCCAAACTCGTCGTCAAATAGTAAGCTACCAATCATGACGACGTGGCGTGTCTCCGAGCCGCTGAAACGTTCGCAGCGCAGGACAGAGACTCGCTGAAGCTGGACCTTCACAAGGTTTTATGCCGCCAAAAGGTTTTGACCGTACATATTAATGCAGGTGCTTAATTTGTGGCAGCCAAAATTGTGGTTATGCAGCTGTTCTTGATTGAAGTTGATGATAATGCATGTGGATAGTTATGCAGCGGCAACGGCCGCGTATCGCATGTAATTGTTGGGATAGTGGAAAAGTGGCAGCGATAACATATAAATGATGTCGATGGTGGTGCCACTCGAGCACCCGGTCTCGAGCCTACATCTTATCTGAGCTGGTTATACCTAGCAATGATGATGTTTTTATATTGTTACCTTGTTAAAGTCATTGCTCGGATATGCTTGGACTGGATCTTCTGGGTGAAAATATAAATTCTGGCTTTGGGTGGTTGGACCTAGCGACGAAAGCGGCGGTTAAACGTCACTCCCTTCCTGAAGGCATTGTTGTTAAAGAATCTCGTCGTCCACGTGGTGTCATGAGATAGTTGGCATCCGATATGGTAAATGTTGTGGTTTGTTGGTCACGGTTTTGATCTTTTTTTTTCTTTTTTACTCGCCTACACATAGCTTTGGTCTTATACTTTTCAATTTAGTCGTGTGTTTTTTGTGCGAGTACTATGATATTGGTTGGGTGCATCTTATATCTATGCAGAGGCCAGATGTATACTGATTGTGTTTGTATCTTCGTCATGATCAACCTTTGTCAAGAAAAGAACATTGATATCACTGATTGTTGATCCGAAATGCAGCGAGCAAAATGCAGCCCGTGAAGACAAATCAGACATTTGTTGAACCAATTCTTTGTCCATACATTTTAAATATATTCTAGGCTTTCATTGTTCATTGCTTTTGATATATATAGCCCACCATTCAGGCCAAACAGTGAAATATAATCCTATTCACGCCTCATGTTGAAGTCCACATTGCACCTCGGCTTTTAGTTAAGAGTAAAGTTCATGGACGTTTTAAAACTTGTCACAAATGTTCAGTTTGATGCCTGAACTTGAAAATACACCGAACTGGTTCTAAAACTTGACACGAACATGCAAATATGATACTAATCTCATCCGTAGAGCCGACGTGGCACCGTATATGGTTGACGTGGCATCGTCATGACATGGGGCCTACTTGTAACAATGAAGCAGGATGGCCGACATGACATGGGGCCTACTTGTAGCAATGGCTGTGTACTATATGACTCAATGACTAGTGGGTCCTAGCTGTCAGTACCAAAAATTAAAATGTAAAAAAGATGCCACGAGGCATTCGAACCATTCAGGCCAAACAGTGAAATATAATCCTATTCACGCCTCATGTTGAAGTCCACATAGCACCTCGGCTTTTAATTAAGAGTAAAGTTCATGGACGTTTTAAAACTTGTCATGAATGTTCAGTTTGATGCCTGAACTTGAAAAATACACCAAACTGGTTCTAAAACTTGACATGAACGTGCAAATATGATACTAATCTCATCTGTAGAGCCGACGTGGCATCGTCATGAGTCATGACATGGGGCCTACTTGTAGCAATGAAGCAGGATGGCTTGTGTACTATATGGCTCAATGACTAGTGGGTCCTAGCTGTCAGTACCAGAAATTAAAATGTAAAACAGATGCCACGAGGCATTCGAACCAGCGACGCGATGGGAGTGGCCAACCTGCTCTAACCTACACGGCAAGACCTCTCCGATGACAAGTGTGGCTCCTGACTTTTAATGTAGTGCAAACCAAAATACTTCTGGTACTTAAATGGCTGCAGTACCGGCGGCCCGTTTAGCACATCTTATTTTTAAAATACTCTACATAAAATATTTACAAATAATGGTGGTACACAAATACTCTACATAAAAAAAATGCACCATTATTTTGTGTCGCATCGTTCCTTGTTTGTAGGTTGTTTTAAATTTTTACAATTATTTGCGCACAAAATCAATATATAGAGGTATGCAATAAAAACTTACTAAAATGTTCCTATAATTTTTAGGGAAAGCACTTATTATTTAGAAAATAATTTTTAAATATAATACAAGAGTGTTTATTTTTTAGTAAATACAAAATTTTAAAATATACACGCATGGATTATATTTAAAATGTTTATTAAATAAAAATATTCTTAGTGAATATAAATAAAATTATACACACATGGCTTATATTTAAACTATACAAATATATGGATGACAACATTTACTATATATTTATATATATTCACTGGTGTATACTTTCACTCGTGGATTATATTCATAATTTTACATAATTTATAATACACGAGTGAATATACATACAAAATTTTAATTTTAAAATTCCATATTTCTAATTATACAAATATTTTCTTACACAACATACTTGTGAATTATATAATATGCATACATTTATTCAATTATATAAATATTTTATGTAGACTATTAATAAAAAATTAATATTTGAATTTTATTTTTGTTGCTGTGATTATAATTTAAAGACCTTTTTTAACTTTTTTACAAAAAGAAACATCTGCTAAAATGGGCCGCAGTGACTACAACCCATTTAAGTACCAGAAGCGTTTTGATCTGACTACAATAAGTGAGAGGAGACACTTTTACCATGACAAGAAATTTGGTGTGTTGTCAGCACGGTCTGCAAGCTAGCATCAGGTCACCTGTTTAATTACCGTACGACACCCTATTTTCATTTTAGTTTCCGATACTAGTAGGCAGGACCCACTAGTCATTGGGACATCTACTATACAACAATTACCCTGTTTCGTCTTACAAGTGGGCCCCACACCATGTCGATGCCGCGTCAGCTATATACGATGCCACGTCGACACACTTTACGTCTAGGGATGACATTTGCACCGTATTTGCACATTCATGCTAAGTTTTAGAACCAGTTCGGTGTATTTTTCAAGTTCAGGCACTAAACTGAACATTTGTGGCAAGTTCAAGCACCACTAGTGTATTTACCTCTTTTGTGACAGTGGGTAGCCTATTTTGAATATGCACCACATATTACTTTTTAATTATGTGGCCTTTTGACCACTTTTATATCATTTCTTACTGTTATTTCTCCCAACCTGACCTGATGGACTCATATGTCAGGATGACAAAACAGCTGACCAAGCGGACTACTCGGAACCATATTCGATAGGGGTATATTAGATATGGCACATGAGTAAAACGGTGCAACTAGCCGCACCTTTTCGACAAAATTTACATCATTTTATGAAATGACTGAATTTGATGAAAGTTAAGAATATTTGACATAATCTGGAATGGTTTGCAACGAGGTTGGCTTTGGTGGCGGTGATTTCAACGGTGCTCGTGCCTTCTTCGGTGTCGGGTCCAGCTCTCCTCCCCGCGATGATCGTTTTAGCCAACATTGCCATGTCTCCAACTCCTGACCAAGCGGCTTTTAGGATTGTTTCGTTACAGGCTGGGGCGAAATCCCTACTCAGCTTACCCGTGCTGGCAGCGGCGACACCTATGGGTGTCATCCCCTTCTTGGAGGCATTGTCATGGCTCGTCTTTCGTTCCCTATTCGAGCACCGGGAGAAACCCCTAGGGCCGGCTCACCGTATTGTACAGTGGCGGCATCACAGCGGCAGAATAAGAGATACAACACAACTTTAAGCTCGCCTAGCCTGAACACTAGACGAGAAGGTCAGGAGACGAAACACAGGGCACCAAGACCGCGCCACGACCAACATGAGGCACCACTGTCGCACGGCGAGGACTATGGACCTGACAGAATCAACGTACCACCCCCCCCCCCCAACCTTAAGCGCCTAGAGGATCGGCAAGTGGGTTACAGGACTCGAACATGCCAGAGGAAGAAGCCATGGAGGAAGCGTACGTCGGCAATGTCGTAAATTGCGCCCCGGATGGCCACGCTCTGTGAAACAACACAAACCAAGCACGACGTCCAGCATCTCCAAATCCAACACCAAGGACACCTCAATCCACGAAGACAACGCCTTCATGAAGGGGAACGGCGATGTGCCTTCGTGAAGGAGAACGCCGTTGTTGTCCAATGCGGTGAACCGGCCCTAGGGGTTTCCCCTACTGCTCGAATAGGGAACGGAAGATAGGCCATGACAGCGCCTCCGAGAAAGGGATGCACCCATAGGTGTTGTCGCTGCCAGCACAGGTAAGCCGAGCAGGGATTCTGCCCAAGCCTGTAACCGAACAATCCCAAAAGCCGCTTGGTCAGGAGCTGGAGACATGGCAATATTGGCTGAAACAGCCGTCGTGGGGAGGAGAGTTGCACCCGGCACCGAAGAAGGCACGGACACCGTCGGAATCACCGCCGCCAATGCCAACCTCGCTGCAAAGAAGGTCATCGAGTCATCGCCCATGGCCACGGGGCAGATTTGGGCAGGGAGGCCCAAATCCGTCATCACCCGCACCACCACAACTAGCCCTAAAGAGGTGCGAGGCGAGGCTGGGTCTGGCCTTCGGGAGGTAGGCATGTAAGAGGTAGGCGGGTGCATTATTAGCTCCACCAGGCTGCCCGTAATGGGAGTATCATAAGCAGTATTATGCATGTCAACTAGGCTTTTTTTATGATGTGGCACACAATTAATGAGAAATGGGAGGATGTTGTATCATATCATGATATTATATCATATTAAATATTGTACTACTTTATATCATGCATGGGAAGACAATTTATGACACTAACTTATCATACTATGCATGGCGGAAATAGTATCATGCATACTCCCCGCTACGGGCAGCCTTAGCTGCCATGCTGTCCTGGCGAGTGTCCTAATTTGATACTAATTTCACGCTAAACATGTTAGAGTGCTCACCATTGGAGCAATACAGTCCATTGCATTGACCTGATTTGATGGCCGAGATTAGTTGGATATGTCTGTCTCTTGAAGTCTTCTATAAAAAAAATTGTGTAAAAGTCTTTTTATATTGATATCTATATAGATATATAAATTTTATTAATACGATTTAATCGTCAAAACAAACGATCATATTGACCTTCCATAACCCCACTTGGTTAGTTTTAGTGGACAGGAATTGAGTTATGTTACTTATAACGTCGAGGTTTTCATTAAAAAGATAACCTGCACCATATTCCTTGGGGAAAAAGCGACAGTGTGTGCCACTGAGTCCACGCTGGCCCCGCCGTGACTATCGTAGTACAGTCTATAGACTATGGACTGGAGTCGGCAAAACCTCATAACCGCAGACTTCATCGGAGGCCTCCTGCTTCCACATATGACGGGGGCCCTGCCGCCGCTCCCACTGGCCCGCCGCCACACCTCCATAGTCCATGTCGAGCTACATTTACATGCCCCCGTTTGCACAACTTATTGGACGTCTTATTTTATTTGTAAACCTCAATTCCATCTTCGGTGTGCACATCAGGTGCCTGTTCTGCAGGTTGATGATTCAGACTGAACGGAGAGTGTTCCGTCTCGTGGAGCACTCGCCGGTTGCCTGTGTATAATCGGTCCAAATTTCTCACAGATTCGACCTGAGAGCACCAAGATACAGAGTGTCTGACTAAACTGACATGGAACAGGTGCATTTAGTAGGAATTTTTAAATCTTTTACACTGAGCTTAGCTACAAACCATGTATTCTCAGGAACCCAACATGCGTGCGTGCACGCCATGAAAAGTTCCAAACGCACTACAAACCTAAGCTAACCCATTTAATCCAAGCATACATGTAATGAACAATTTATGGGCACGTTTGTTTGATGGCAAAGCTGTGGCGCATTGACCCGCTTGGATTGTTGTTTTCAGGGCAAATACACCGGTAAAATATACTCCCTCCGTTCCGATTTACTCGTAGTGGTTTTAGTTCTCCTGTTCGGATTGTTGTTTTCAGGGCAAATACACCGGTAAAATATACTTCCTCCGTTCCGATTTACTCGTCGTGGTTTTAGTTCTCCGTAAGGAAAATCCAGACCAGCTACGCATGGCTACTTGGTTGATCGTTTTTGGTCCATAATATTTACACCGGTTCGCTCGATTACACCCGTAATTAACCGGTATTTGATACAGACCTCTGCCCATCGTTTTCCCCACCAACCCGTAATCCTCTCCTCTTTTGAGCCTAGGCGAGGCGACGGCTTCGCCGCCGCAACCACAACGGACGGGCAGGCTCTGGCGCCAGTGTCCATGATGGAGTGCCGGCGAGGCGCCGGCGACGTTGACCGCGACGGCGGCTATTTGATGACGGGGTTGTTCTTCGTGCGCGGCGCTATAGGATCCGCACGCGTCAGATCTCCTCGTCGCGGCCGATGACCCGGTCGAGCTCGCCCACGAATCAATGAGGAAGAAGACGCGTGACTACAGGGACGTGGGAACCGTGAAGGGGAAGGACAGAATCTACAAGCGGAAATTGTATCCGGCTGTATATTACTGGACACCAGTATTATACGGTTGTAACTTGTTACAACTGTAAGATTTTTTCGGGGCTTCCAAGCGGGGCCTTGCATGTTGTGTGGCGTCGAAATCGGTTGCCGCGCGAAGGTATAGATAAATATTGTGTCACAAAAATACGTTTTGCTAAGAAAGAGTGAAGTGGCAGATACAATTATAGAGTGAACCGGAAAATAAGCACATCTTTTACGGTGTTTGGTGAAGTATCAGTGTCAAGCAAATATACCCCTAATGAAAACTATTTCAGATAAAAGGGAAATAAAAGATATGTGACAAGTAGAAGTGAAATGGTCTACATCTTTTACGGTGCCTACGAGGGCCTCTTTTGCCCCTATCATCTCCCTTGTTTTTGAAAACGAGAGTAACCCCCGACCTCTACATCAAAAAATACACATATCCATACATTATTTAAAAAGTAAAATCCAGCAACAAAAAAAAATTGATCTGCAAAAGAAAATACGACACTGCGTGCCTCGCTATAGTAGCTTGACTGGACAACCACTAACCCTATAGTAAAAGACATAAACAAATGAAAAGTACACAACTCCTAGGCTAAGCCTTTAAGAAAGAAACGTCACACACGCGCCTATGGTGACGAGTCCAACCATAGTCCGGTCTCAGAATTTTCATCCCAAAGTTGAGTTTCTATCCACCACCTGCAGCAAGGACACGATGCAGGCGCGCATCGACAGTCATATAAGGGATTTTGTGTTTCTACGGGAATGAACATACTAATTGTTGAAGTCACCTCGACTATCATCCCTCGTCTGGCTGCCGACGCTTCGATAGCCGGGTACCTCTGGAGGTAATACCGAAAGACACAGACGTTCCATACTGCGTCGCCTCCTGTCACTACCACACCACCTTTGATCTAACAACAAGTATGACTTGCCGCCTCTATAAGAGTCACCGCATGTAGCACCTGCCGGCAACCGGCATGGCTTGGAGCATCTGCAAAAGTCGCCGTGTGTAGCACCTACCGAGCTGGGTTGAACCCGATCTAGGTTGAAGGGGGCCTCCCATATCGTCAATGGTCTTGAAGAAGGTCATCACCATCTCCACATCTGGCCGTTGGGTCGTCCACGCGACTACTCTCTCCGTCCGTGAATAAGTGTACATCTAGCTTTGGTCTTAAGTCAAAGTTTAAAACTTTGACCAACTTTATCGGGAAAAGTAGCAGCATTTATGGCACTAAAGTAGTATCACTAGATTCGTTTTGAAGTATACTTTCGTAATATACCAATTCTATGTCATATATGTTACTACTATTTTCTATAAAGTTGATCAAAATTTTAAAATTTTGACTTAGAACAAAACGTAGAAGTACACTTATTCATGAACAGAGGGAGTATGGTGCAGCCGCCCCCCTATACCGGGGGACACAACTACCGCCACACCACGCCACCCATACGACGAAGCCGCACAATCGCCGCCATCGGGGCGCTGCAAAGTAGAAATATGTTTGTGTCGAATCGGATCCACGTCAATTCTCCCCCACACGAGGAGCGTCAGGGATGAAGATCGGCGCCACGATCTCCTCATCAAGGGTAAGCCGGCATGCGCCGTCTTTCCTCACAAGGAACGCAAGAAGAGGTGCCTCCGACGGCGGCTAGAGTTTCTCTAATCACTCGCAAGGGCGACATGGGTGTCCATTGATAGAAGAGATAAGGGAATTCCTGCGATGTCTGATAGATTAACCACTAGCTAGGAGATTTGTGTCAGTGGCCATTAGGCCGAATAAGGCAGCGGTAACTCATCACAAGCGGGTTTTCGTAGAGCGACATCAAAGGTGAATGTGTTCTAGGTGATTTCGTCATGTCTTAGATGCTTCCACACGACCACACCTCCCAGAGTCCAACCTTCGCAAACTTACTTTTTTTTTATTAAGGAGGATGTGGATCAAAGAAAATAGCACTAACACAGTAACGAGTGACTAAAATAGCCTAATGGCGAATCAACGGAAGCCTGTGAGTTTCCCAAATGGAGGTAGGCCATTCTAGATCGCCAACAGCACGCACTTGCAGCCTTGAGTATTCCAGCAGTATGATACAACAATATGCCCATGCAAATGCAAATGCAAAAAAAAAAAAAATGTCTGCAAACAACGACCCTAAGCTTAGGTTTTGTTGTTGTGCCATAATCTCTTCTCTTTGTTCATGTCCGCTTAGCCATCATCTTCGCTGTCAAGCCACTCCAAGTCGGGATCCACAAACACTTCAACAGACCAAAATTTATGGGCATGGCAGATTTGGCACGCGGGACATGGCAGATTTGGGAGATCATATCGTCGTCCTCTGCGATCACCATTTTAAGCTCAACTTTCTTCTTTTGTCTAATTTTGGTTTTGGAATTTTTTTTGAGAAACACCGATAATAATATAGGCATGGAACTTCAAGATTGCATATCAATAAGAGTCGGAAACTCCAAATAATCCATATTAAGGAGACACTAGAGCGTTAAACCGGATCTTCCTTACACGGGCATCTGACACCTTCAAAATTCTTGCGTGTTTGTGCTGATATCCCAGAGAATATTTTATCTCGATACACTTGAACTCGTTATATGGATGTGATGGTTGCTTTATTTACAAGGCGGAAGGAAAGCCTATTTCGACATTTGAGCTACAAGGCACATGGAGCTGCAGGCCGAACAAAGTAGGACCAGAAATTTTAATTAAAAAAAAACTAAGCCATCAGCAACGAGCAAATATTTCACCGAAGGTTGTGCAGAACCCGGAGTGACTGTCAAATAATATCACTACTAAACAAAATTTGTCACCTTTTCTGATGACCCTCATATGAGCAAGTTCCGGCTACAGAGGAAAACTACCAACATGAAAGCACGTTATCACCATGCGTAAATCTCTGAAACTCAACAAAAAAACATGCGTAAATCTGGAACAAGTTCCGGCCCGTACGGACAGATGCTAATAACTCTTGCCGATAAAAAATGAAGCATGGATTAGAACATCACGAGCATCATGCCCAGAAGGTTAGCACACGCATTCCACGTCTTCGACTACATCCCAGGTGTCGTCCAAAGCGAAATTATCACGGGGAGAAGCAACGGCGATCTCCTCGTCGTCATTGAAACCTGAATTCGACTCCGTGGCAGAAGACCAGCTGCTCCCCGAAGTTGCCGATCTGACAGAGCTAGACAAGCTCGATGAAGCTAGCTGAAGTGGCTCACAGACAGAGAACAGTTTGGAAGGCGCCGATACGACTGAGCCGACCAAGCTCGATGAACTTTGGTCCAGCGATTCACCAGTAGGAAGTAGTTTTGAAGGCGCTGATACGACCGAGCCCGCTAAGCTCATTGGACCGGGCTCATTAACATAAATTAGTCCGGACTGTGCTGATTGGACCGGGCTGGGAAAGCTCATTGGTGCGAGCTGCAGTGGTTCTTCAGCAGGGAATTGGCCAGCTGCTGACTCGACTGAGCTGGACAGTATCGACGAAGCTAGTTGGCGTTGTTCATCGGCAGGAACTCGCATATCAACTCTGCATTGGAGGTGCGTAATGTTGCTGAAGATTCCAAGCATTTCTCCACTGAAATAATAAAGGCGCATGTATGTAGATTCGTGAGTTAAATATTTTCCAAATGTCAGTTCAAACGATTTCAAACACTAGTATACTTACTGCAATGCATCCACAACATGGCCCCTGTCCATCAGTAGCTCCCGCAGCTGTATCAAGAGATTGCATGTTAGCCCTCCTTTCTTTGAATCACGGCTAGGAATAATATGGGTATGTCACCCAAGTACAGTAGCTCATTTGTTACCTTCGCATTCTCCTCTGCCTGTTGCTCCAGCTTCTTAGACTCTTCCTTGGCAGCATCAAGTAGGACTTCCTGTTCTTTCAGCATTTCTTGAGCCATTTTTTCCCTTTCAATCATTTCCATCTCAGCAGCTGCTCTTTCTGCTTCTGCTAAATCAAGTCTTCTTTGAAGAGTCTGGTGCATCTTCATAATGTACATGACGAAAGTTGTAAGAAACTAAATTACATTTTGCATGTTAAAATAGTAATAACCAATGCAGCATAAAAATTAGTATTATCAACATATAGTGCAAAATAAAAACAGCAACAGAACTTTCTGAAACATAGCTAGCATCTACTCAAAATAGGCTAAATGTCCTAGAAATACAGTAAGCTGCCTGTATGAATCAAGGATTTACAGCAGAGCAGCCAGACATAGGAGCAACTAACAACTGTGCACCAGAAAGCAAAGTGCAACTGTAACACGAATTTATGTTTCCCTAAAAAAAGGCAACACACACTTTATTTGGCCTGAGTATTGAACCTGTACTTGATGCTGGTTAGTGTACACTACACTGTAAACCTGAATCGTACTTATATTTCAATAGACAACAAAAGAGTGCAACAGTATAAGGTTATAACTTACCTCATCAATGACAGACACGAAGTGTTTTCGTTCTTCAGAAATGTCAAACAACCAGGACTGGAGCCCCTGAGCTTCTGAGGCTAGAATAGATTTCTCAGCAAAAACCTCTGCTGCAACCTACACAATTCCATTATTAAGGGTCGTTTTTTCGAAAGTTCTTAAAGGGTCTTGCTGCAAGTCAATTGGCAGAAAACAAAGTACGAGAAGTAAATTCTTTGAGTAAAACCTTGTTGTTCTCTTCCGCTGCAAGTGTAGACATTTCTTTTAGCTTCGCCGCCTTTACAAGAATATCATTGCCAGCTTGACTTGCTTCGGATACAACATGTTTTGTTTCTGCCTCACTAACCTCAACCTCCTCTAGCATTTCACTTATAGCTGCCATATTTGACAGCAAAGTATTCTGCAACACGCATTCATACATTAAGAGAAATTGGAAACATGTACTCCCTCCGTAAAGAAATATAAGAGTGTTTAGATAACTAAAAACGCACTTACATTTCTTTATAGAGGGAGTGAATTTTTGGGAGAACAATGTATTAGGAAGTTGAGTCCAACCTAAGAAGCACACTATGTAACCCAAATGTGACGGTTGGATTAGTCAAAATGATTAGTAATTTGGTGAAGGAATATTGAGATTTGCAGGAGGAAGGTGGGCATATTTTAATCCTCAAATTTTCATATGAAAGTGATGTTGATTCTACTATTGTACAGCTACTATCACAATTATTTTGAGTTGTTCCTAGTACTTTTGACAAGTACAAGTGTGATGTTTTATGAATTTTCATGAAAAGGAAACACTTTTACCTTCTTGCAGTTTTCAGCAGAGATTGCATCATCAATGGACTCAGGAATAACGGAATAGTTTGATCGCATGTTCATATCAGGTGAATCATCACCATGCAGCGTAGAAATATCTTCAGAAGTTGGCTCGGCCTGGTTTTCGTCAGAAAATGAGCATTGTATTTGTTCATCACGGTGATCTTCAGTAGCGGGGTCAGGATAATTCATTTCTTTCTGCTCGTTTTCAGAATGAGCCACTTCATGATCGACAACTGAGTTCTGCGCTCCAGCTAGCACAGAATCAGAATCAATTTCTTCAGGTAGAACGTCCTGACCAGATGTTGATGCTGCAGCAGGTGACTGCATCAATTGTTCTCCCATGGAGTTTTCTCCATGTTCAGCAGAATTTTCATTGATAGCATCAAACTGTACAGATTTTGGAATGGTACCATCATCCACTGGCGGGATCGTGAAACTAGTGTTTGTGTCACTAAATACCTGATGCTGCCCTGAGAAAGGATTTTGTCAACACAAAGAAGTGTTTTGAGATGAAAACAAGAAGTAATGAGGAAGGAAGAAATCTTACCATGAATATCTGAATCGTCATTCATGCTTGCATTATTGTCATCTGCTGTACTATTTGGAAGGACATTATGGATAACATAATCTGCTGCTGCATCAGCATCTCCATTGAATGAGATGGAAACTTCTATCAGTGTTGAGAAGTTAACCTGCATAGTCAAAAGTGGGGATGTGGCAGTGTGTGTTAGTAAGTGGCGTGCCAGGTCTATAATAATTTTTAACAACAACAAATGCATTCCCAATTTCATACAGTAACTCCATCCGTTCTATAGAAAATAATTGGAGTTCTAGGTTTCTCGTAGGTCTATAATAATTTTTAACAGCTAGTCCCTTCATTCCAAAATAATTGAAGTTCTAGGTTTCTCTTAAGTCAAACTTGCTCAAGTTTTTTTTTTTTTGCTTAGGTTTGATCAATTCTATAGAAAAAATGTGGTAAGATCTACAATTCCATTCATTACTTGGGTTTTGTTAATTGGTTAATGAAAAATAGTTTTGCCTAGGCTTTACTACAAAAATCACGGACCCAGAAAAACTCTCACCAAGACTAGAGAACGATATTGCAGAAAGAATTGAAATGCATGCGTACTTCAATCAAATTCTCTAGTGTTTGAGAAAAACAGATCACTTCTTCGTGCCATGCGTATGGCATGAAATTAAGGTGAAAGCAGATCAACCAAAGCCATTGGTTCACATACATATGTCCTGCAAACTAAGAAAAGAACACCATACGTTTTGCATTGGTATAATTTTTAAGCATCTGTGTGTCAACGCAGAGCAGCCCTTCGTTCATTCACGAAAAACGCAGGCATACACGCACACGATCAGCAGCGTACACCTACGCAGTTCAGTGAAACACAACCGACGAACCCGTCACGATTTGTTCGACAGATCAGCAATGTGTGAAACTAAACCGACGAACTCGTCGGCAGTTTTTTTTTACTGTAAAAAAATCATCGGCTGTACAAGTACAACCAATCCAACGGGCGTCGATTACGAAGTTTCTTGCAGAAAAGAAAAGATCAATCGCGGGTTGGCAGTCACGGACTCACCTGCGGGAACACCTGCACGAGGCCGTCCAGGACGAGGAGCGCGTCCCCCGTCATCCTCGCCTCCTCCTGCAACGCGCGCGAAGGACCATCGAACTCGTTAGGATCGAACTCGTATCCATACCGAACATGCAAAGGCGATCGAACACGCTAGGTCACGAGGGGGGCGGCGAGCGGACCTCGTACTTGCAGCCAGGGTGCGTGCCGTCGGCGTCGCCGGCGGACGAAGACGAGGAGGAGGCGCCCGTGGCGCCGTGCTTGCGGCTTGGGTCCATGCCGTTGCCGGCGGGGAAAGACGGAAAGGCGCCCGTGGTGGCTGGATTGGTTAGCTGGGGTCTCGGGGCGGGCGCTGGCTGCTCTGCTGGGAGGGCTTTGGGAAGAGGGATTTGATGGGGCGGGCGATCTTGGGAGAGGGGTCCGGCTTTAATCCGAGCAGGAGAGCGATTCCTGTTCGGTTCTGTTCTGTTTTGCCGCGATGTGGTTCGGGGGTGGCACGCGACGCGGGCTGCTGCAGACGACGACGAGGCGCGCGCGCGCGGGCGGGGGCCGTTGGATCTGGGAGCTCTTGGGGTCGCGCCCGGCGCCAGGATTCTGATCGGACGGTGGGGATGCGTTGTTGGCCGGTGCGGCTGTCCCGGGCGAAAGCAGAGCAGCTCTGACCCGAGCGGTTTTCAGTTTTGTGGAAGGATAACTACTCTGACCCGAACGGAACAGATATCTGTTTGGATTGGAGATGGAACGATGGAACGGCTCCGCCTCCAGATTGCAAAGGTGATCCAGATTCCAGCGTGGCCGATGATGGGGCCAATCCTACACTCCTTTCCCGGCACGGTGAAAGATGACGAGTCCCCTCGCGGCAGCGGCACGGCGCTTAATTCCCTTCTCGTCGTGCTCGTTTGGAGTTGGCCATCACTTAGCTCAGAGCCGCAGAGTAGACCACATTTTTTTTTTGCGGGTAGAAATTTGTATTACTCATCCACCAAAGTCCTTACAATCAATCGCAGCTAGTTCCAAAGCCTCAGGAAGACTAGAACCTAACCAAGTCATGGTTCTATCCTCACTACGAACAAATTTAGCAAAGCTATCACTAACTTTATTTTGGCTATGACTTACATGAGTAATACAATTTTCACGTAGAGACATAAGATATCTAATCTCCTTGATGATGGACGAATATACCGATCTGTCAACCTGTGAAGCCTGGATCAATTTCACTGCAATTATAGAATCCATGTCGATCTGCACTGGTAACTCGCTTCTCTAGATGGAGAAAGATAAACCTTCCATGCATGCACATAATTCAGCTTCAAGTGCATCCTGGCAAGAAAATAATTGCCTACAGGAAGAAAAGATGATGGCTCCCTTGTCGTCTCTTAACACCATTCTGGCACCAGCCGATCCATCAACAGCAAATGAACCATCAGTACACAACTTAACCTAGCAGGGCTTAGGAGCAGACCACTTGGGGTCTGCTACGATCATTACCGCATCTGGCCGAACTGGAATATATGTTATGATTGACTTCCCTTTGCTAGGATCAGCAATTAGATCAGTTTTAATGCCAATTAGAGAATCCAAGTAGCTCATCAAGAACCTTTGAGAAGCCTCCATGGGTGGCGGGGATTTATTATGGACAATCTCATTGCGTATGTGCCACACCCTCCACAATGTCATGAGAAGCATCGAACGCTCAATATCTGGCAGAGGAGCAAGAGCGTGCAGTAGCCACTCGACACCTGTATTCTGCACGGTAGTAATATTCGGAAGAGTCCATACTTCTGCCATAGCATCGCAGAGAACTCTGGAAAGGGTGCAGCGACATAGTGCATGGAAGCAGTCCTCAGACTCTATCGAACACACAGGGCACAAATCACTAGTTTCCAGCCCTCTTGTATGCTTGTTACTCCATGTAGGCAGAGAGTTTGTAGCGACCCGCCATGCGAAATTACGAACTGAGGGAGGAACATCAGTCGACCATATAAATTTCCAGCAGTCCCGACGCCCATCTGGACGTGAGCTGGAGCCCGTCGAAGTGCTTCTGTGAGCTTTCTCAAAGCCGAACTGGTACGCACTCCTCACTGAAAAGGCGCCAAACTTGCCAGGGCCCCACACCAACGTACCATCCTCCTGTCTTGGCGATGCCCTGATCTCCACAACATCCGCTGGCATAAAGAATTCCTGTAACAAGCCAACCTTCCATGAACCATTCTCATTAAGCAAATCTGAGACGAAGCGAATTCTGCACCTCCCTTGTAAAGTGAATGGTTTATAGGAGAAGGGTCGGGGTATCCAATTGTCACGTCAAACGCGTATATTTCTTCCATTCCCAACTCTCCAAATTAGACCCTTCTTCAAGAGTTCAAGACCGTAGCTAATAGCTTGCCAAGAAGAAGAAGCATTTCCGGCGAAAACGGTATCCTCAAGTTTACCATCTAGATAGTATCTTGCTTTTAACACTAGTGCGCACAGACTGTCAGGCTTTGTAATTAATCTCCATGCTTGCCTAGCTAATAGTGCTTGGTTAAAAATTCTTAAATCTCTAAAACCAGCACCTCCTTTACTCTTTGGATGCATCGATTATCCCATGCCCGCCAGTGCACTTTCCTCTTCCCCTTCTCAGCTCCCCAATAAAAGGCTCTTACCATTCTGGTAAGTTCATCGCACACCGAAGAGGGTAATTTAAAGATCCCCATCATATAAGTGGGAAGGGCCTGAGCAACAGACTTGATGAGTGTCTCCCTCCCTGGTTGAGCAAGGTGACCATCTTCCCACTGGAGCAATCTTTTAGTTAAGCTCATCTGAAGATTCTGAAATCTTCCCTTAGACATGCGACCATCACGCGTGGGGAGTCCAAGGTACTTCTCCTCAAAAACCAAACTAGTGACATTGAGAACTCCTCTGATTTCCTCCTGTTTGACATAAGGGCAAGCCTCACCAAAAAGAATAGAGCGCTTGTCAAAATTCAAACTTTGACCCCTTGCCTTTCCATATTGATCCAATGCTAGCTTTATTGTTTCGGCCTGAGCATGGTTTTCTTCGAAAAATAACATAGTATCATCAGCAAACAATAGGTGTGAGATCCCTGGAGCTCTTCTACATACCTTGACAGGGGTAATATCACCACTAGACACATACTGCTTCAGAATTGCAGAAAGTCCATCAGCCACAAAAAGGAACAAGAAGGGGGGTAGCGGATCGCCCTGCCGAAGCCCACGCGACGGTGCAAATGAATCCAAGAGGGTCCCATTAAGTTTGACAGAGTATCTCACCGATGTGACACAAGACATTATCCAGTCCACCCATCGTTGAGAGAAACCCAACTTTTGCATCACCTGCTTCAAGAACTTCCAATCCACCCTATCATATGCCTTTGAGATATCGAGTTTGTAAGCACAAAAGCTTTTTGTAGGATCCTTTTCTTGCTTAATGTGGTGGATACATTCAAAGGCCACAAGAGCATTATCAGTAATCAAACGCCCTGGGATAAAGGCACTTTGCTTTGGAGAAACAATACCATCCAATAATGGCCTTAAACGATTCACCATGCACTTTGAGATGACCTTGTATATGACATTACAGAGACTAATCGGCCTGTAGTGAGACAAGATGGAGGGGTTACAATTTTAGGAATAAGAACTATGGAGGTAGAATTTACCCCTTCCGGCATAATCCCGGAAGCAAAAAATCCCCTAACAACTGCAATCACACTGTTTTGTAGCACATCCCAATTCCGCTGAAAGAACCTCGCGGGTAGACCATCTGGACCTGGGGCCTTCAATTGTCCAATCTGAAACAGGTCATCAGAAATCTCCTTATCGCTAAAGGGAGCACACAAGCGCACATTGTCCTGCTCAGTAACTTTTGCTTCAAGCAATTCAAGAACCCATGTTGCATCCAAAGCCGGGTCTGCAGCAAAAATCCCTTGAAAATACTCATTTGCCAGACTGGCCATTTCCTCAAAGTTTGAATGAACCACGTCAATACTGTCGGTTAGCTCGCGTATTTTATTTTTGCGAGCGTGCCAAACAGCCTTACTCTGAAAATATTTAGTGTTGCGGTCGCCTTCCTTCAACCACGTAATTCTTGAGCGTTGTAGCCACATAATTTCCTCCTGGTACAAAAGCTCATTCATCTTATCAGTGATGTTTCTAATTTCTTGTCTATCTGCATTCATGGTCATAAGTTCCTCCAGTTGTGTTCTTGACTTGGCTAGTTCCCTTGTTATATTGACGAATTTCTTGCTGCCCCAAGTACTGAGCGTAGCCAATGTCTTCCTTAGCGCTGTTTGGAGCTTCTCCAAATTGTCCACATTGCCAACAGATTCCCATGCCTCCTTAACAACAGCCGGTAGAGATGAGTCTCTTTCCCAAAAAACTTCATAGCGTCTAGGTTTGGGGACTTGCTGGCCCGTGTCTGGAGCGCCCTTCAAAACCAGCGCCACATGATCCGAGCATGGTGACACCACATGTTGTACTGTATAAAACAGAAAAAGATTGCGCCATTCATTTGTTGCAGTAGCTCTATCAAGACGAACCTTCACATTACTCGCCCCGGCACGCAGGTTATCATAAGTAAATGGAATCCCTGAGAAGCCAAGATCAATCAGACCGCAAACTTCCAGAGTATCTCGGAAAGCTATCATTTGTTGTTTCGGTCTAGGGGTACCCGACAGGTGTTCGAAATCCCAAAGAGCTTCATTAAAATCACCAATAACAAGCCAAGGCCTATCACACACACTCGTTAGACCCTGTAATTTGGCCCACATGAGGTGGCGATTCTCGACTCGTTCACCATAAACAAAGGTGACTCTCCACTGTTCTGCATCCGCATGTACCTTCACCAGAGCATCGATATACCGTTCCTCCTTGTCCAGGATTTCAACCACACAAGACTCATGCCAGAAAAGAGCTAGGCCACCACCCAAACCATTACTGTCCACCCCCGTCAAAACCTTTCAATCCGAGGCATCCACGGATTCTTCTCATTTTTTTTGCTTTCTGTCTGGTCTCGCAAAGGAAAACCAGCATGGGGGAGTGTGACTGGGAGAGCGTAGAAATTTCTCAAACAGTATGAGAGTTCCCCCCGCCCCGGCAGTTCCAACTGATGAGATTCATTGCTCCCGGCGGACGCGAGGTCACCGATGGATCAGTCGCTTCGTCACTTAACGCCTCAGGACCTTCAGAAGCGCCCGTACTGCCGCCGCCTGCTTCAAAACCTGCTTCAACAACCAAGGACCGAAGGACCATACAAACACATCTACTAGAACCCAACGTTCATTGAGATCCGTAATAGATATTGGAAAGACCAGCCACGCTGACCTAGAGTCGCCGTCCTAGGACAAAACTCGCCGGCACCCGTGCCACCGCCTGGCCGGACCCCGTAGCGCCGCCGCCTGCTTCAAAATATGCTTCTAAAGCCAAAGACCGAAGGAGCAGACAAACACATCTACTACTAGAACCCAACGTTCATGGAGATCTGTAGTAGGGATTGGAGAGACCAGCCACGCCGACGTTGAGTCGTTGTCCTGGGACAAAGCTCGCTGGCACCCTCGCCGCCGCAGAGGGCGGCCGGCGATGGGCCAGCAAAAACCCTAGTCGCCCTTGCGATCGCCTCTTACGGAAAGAACGATTCGAACTTGATATTCGTTGCCTACAAAATGTCACGGTATTATGGCGTGTTCCATAATTCGTTGCCTCCAAAACGAAGGGTTTTTTTGCCAGCATAATTCAAACATCACAACATAAAACAAAGCTGATCTAGCTTACTTAAACAAACAAATAATTTGAATGTAGTAAATAATTCATTTTTTGCGAGAAAAATGTAATAAATAATCAATAGAACACATAGTCCAAGGAAAGACATGGTAATGAATATCTAAAATGTAAACATACTCTCGCCCATGTAGTTCATACTACTGCTCAATATGATCTTCACGCGTCTGGTCATGGGAGGTCCGGTCTCCAACCTTACGCTACGCCTTAATAAATGCATGAATGCGGCATGGGTTCCTACAAGTCATCACGCTTCGGGTAACAGAGTCATACTTCCCTTTTCGGGAAAACATAAACGTACTTGTAGTCCATCACTGTACCCCCTCTCATTTTCAATGGTCATATTGCGTGGGATGGGATCACATAACAAATCATGATATTTGTGGAGGTATCCTTGTCCTAGAAATGTCCTTCCTTGTTGTTTATTGGTACTTTGTTGATTGTTTGTTTTCTTGCCATGAGGATTAGAATTTGTCTTCACAAATCGTTGATCTAGATGGATAGAGTGATAGGCTAGATAGTAGCCTTGCCATACTGATGGACGTACACCTTGAAGTTGCATGTCGGAGCATCATCACCTACTAGCCTAACAAAAAGATGAGATATCTGCAAGACATTGATTTCATTGCAAGAGCTGGACAAGACAAAGTAACAATGCCAAATCCACAAATCTTTTAAAGAAATTGCTTCCAAAATATAGTTGAATCATGGGAATGCCTAGTGAATTGGATGTTCCATGCTGCAGGGCAATTATTCCACCTATAATGCATTTTTTGATAAATGGCGCTTTATTAGTTAAAAGGTTTAAGTATTTGTAGGTGCATCTAGTGCCACCCTTTGTTGGTTTTGGAGTATTGCCGACAAACTTGGTTAAGGATCATGAAATACCAAGCCCTCCTTGATCTTTGTGAAGGAAATATGCCCTAGAGGCAATAATAAAGTTGTTATTTTATATTTCCTTATTCATGATAAAGGTTTATTATTCATGCCATAATTGTATTGATCGAAAACTTAAATACATGTGTGAATACATAAAGAAATACCGTGTCCCTAGCAAGCCTCTACTAGACTAGCTCATTAATCAAAGATGGTTAAGGTTTCCTAACCATAGACATGTTTTGTCATTTGATAATGGGATCACATCATTAGGAGAATGATGTGATGTACAAGACCCATCCGTTAGCTTAGCATAATGATCTTTCAGTTTTATTGCTATTGCTTTCTTCATGTCAAATACATATTCCTTCGACTATGAGATTATGCAACTCCCGGATACCGGAGGAATGCCTTGTGTGCTATCAAACGTCACAACGTAACTGGGTGATTATAAAGATGCTCTACAGGTATCTCCGAAGGTGTTAGTTGAGTTGGCATAGATCGAGATTAGGATTTGTCACTCCGAGTATCGGAGAGGTATCTCTGGGCCCTCTCGGTAATACACATCATAAGCTTGCAAGCAAACGACTAAGGAGTTAGTCACGAGGTGATGTATTACTGAACGAGTAAAGAGACTTGCTGATACGTCACCAACGTATCTATAATTTATGAAGTATTCATGCTGTTATTTTATCATTCTTTGATGTTTTACAATCATTTTATAGCAACTTTATATCTTTTTTTGGGACTAACCTATTGACCCAGTGCCCAGTGCCAGTTGCTATTTTTTGCTCACAGGAAATCAATATCAAATGGAGTCCAACCACCGCGAAACTCCACGAAGATTTTTTATGGACCAGAAGGAACCAATGGGCCAGAGCTGCACCTGGGGGGTGCCCCGAGGGGGGCACAGCCCACCAGGGTCTGGCGTGCCCAGGTGGGTTGTGCCCACCTCGGTGGCCTCCCGCACCCCTCTTTGCACTATAAATTCCCAAATATTTTGAAACCCATGGGGTTAACCTAGATCAGAAGTTCCGCCGCCGCAAGGCTCTGTAGCCACCGAAAACCAATCTAGACCCGTTTCGGCACCCTGCCGGAGGGGGGAATCATGTCCGGTGGCCATCTTCATCATCCCGGTGGCCACCACGATGAGGAGGGAGTAGTCCACCCTCGAGGTTGAGGGTTTGTACCAGTAGCTATGTGTTTGATCTCTCTCTCTCTCTCTCGTGATCTACATCATGGGCTTTGTTAATATAGTCGGATCATATGATGTCTCTCCCCTCTATATTCTTATTATGATGAATCAAATCTTTACCCTTCAAAGTTTTGTCTTGTCGGATTGAATATTCAGAGATGAGAACACATGATATATGTCTTGCAATATGAATACTTGAGGTGACAATAAGGTATCCTATTGATTCACTTGATATGTGTTATGGCATTCAACTCGCGGATTCCCGCGGTGATATTGGGGTAATCTATGCATAGGGGTTGATGCACGTTTTTTCTCCGACGGAAACTTTGGGGTCTCTTTATAGTTCTTTGTGTGGATTGAGTATTATGAATATGAATTTGCTTTGGTGTTATTCTAGTACGAACTCTAGGATAGATCGAACGGAAAAATAGCTTTGTGTTATTTTAGTACGAACTCTTGAATAGATCAAACGGAAAGAATAGCTTTGAGGTAGTTTCGTGCCCTACAAACAATTCCTATCTTTTGTTCTCCGCTAATAGGAACTCGGGAGTGATTCTTTATTTCACTTTGAGGGATAATCATATGACCCAACTATGTTAGCATTGTTGAGAGGTTGCACTTGCGAAAGTACGGACCCTAGGCCTCATTTTTAAGCATTGCAATACCGTTTTTGTGCCCGTTTACTAATTGCTACCTTGCTGCTTTTATTTATTCAGATTATAAAAATATATTTCTACCATCCATATTACACTTTTATCACCATCTCTTCGCCGAACTAGTGCACCTATACAATTTTCCATTGTATTGGGTGTGTTGGGGACACAAGAGATTTCTTGTATTTGGTTGCAGGTTCGTTTGAGAGAGACCATCTTCATCCTACACCTCTCACGGATTGATAAACCTTAGGTCATCCACTTGAGGGAAAATTGCTACTGTCCTACAAAACTCCGCGCTTGGAGGCCCAACACGTGTCTACAAGAATAAAGTTGCATAGTAGACATCAAACTCTTTTCTGATCGAATCTTTTAGTTTCTTGTTTTATCACTAGTTTGGTTTATAAAAATAAAACTACAAGAAAAATGGAATTTAGGTTGCATCATATTATTGATCATCTTTATAATATCTTTCTTGAAAATGATGGTTCGGAAAATTGTGCTCAATTGTTAGAAGAAGAAGTCAATAAAATGCTTGGCACAAAATATTTGAATGATGAGCATGATTGCAATGTTGTTGGTATGAATTCTTTGAATATCCATGATGCTAATGATATGCAAAGCTACAAGCTTGGGGATGCTATGTTTGATGAAGATGATATTTTTACCCCCCCCCCCAAGTTTTGTTGAGAAAATTTATTATGATGAAAGCATGCCTCCTATTTATGATGATTATGGTGATGACATGTATGCTATAAAGAATAATGATAACCATGAAACTTGTCATCATGATTTTAATTTTCAATCCCATGATAGTTACTTTGTTGAGTTTGCTCCCACTACTATTCATGAGAATAAATTTGCTTATGTGGAGAGTAATAAGCTTTCTATGCTTTTGTGTCATGAAAACAATGCTTTATGTGATGGTTATATTGTTGAATTTCTTCATGATGCTACTGAAAATTATTATGAGGGAGGAACTTATGCTTGTAGGAATTGCAATAATATCAATTTCCTCTCTATGTGTTAAAAATCTTGAAGTTGTGCTTGTTTTGCCTTCCTATGCTAGTTGATTCATGCTCCCATAAATTATTTGCCCAAATCCTTATGCATAGGAAGTGGGTTAGACTTAAATGTGCTTTTCATATGCTTCATGATGCTCTCTTTATGTTTTAATTCTTATCTTTTATGCGAGCATCATTGAAATCATCATGCCTAGCTGAAAGGCATTAAAGAAAAGCGCTTGTTGGGAGGCAACCCAACACTTTTACCTACTGTTTTTCTGTGTTCACATGATTATGCTACTGTATTGATCATGTTTTATTGCTTGCCAAGTAAAGCATTTGGGATCATGTTGGGTGATAGTTGATTTGACCCTGCTGAAAAACAGAAACTTTTGCGTTCACGAAAATAAGTCCCATTTTTAACAGAAGAGTGCTTTTGAGTTGATTCTTTTTGAAGAAGTTTAATATACAAATTTCTCACGTGGTCCAATTTGTTTCATAATGTTTGGAGTAGCTTAAGTATGGTAGTTATCCAGATCATTACAGACTGTTCTGTTTTTGACAGATTCTGTTTTCAATTCATAGTTTGCTTGCTTTCTAATTTCTATGGCTTATATTGCTCAATATAAGTTTTGGAAATGATATGCTACAGTATGCATTGTGTGAGAACAATTATGAATCTTTTATTTGATACTACCAAAGTGAAATGGGTTGCTCTTTATCATACTAACCTATCTCATAAAGTTCCGTTAAGTTTTGTGTGATTGAAATTTTCAAGTTTTTGGTGAGATGACGATATGAGGAGAATAAGGAGTGAAAAGACCCTAATCTTGGGGATGCCCAAGGCACCCCAAGTTAATATCCAAGGAAGATCCAAGCAACTAAGCTTGGGGATGCCCCGGAAGGCATCCCCTCTTTCGTCTCCAACATTATCGGTAACCTTACTTGAAGCTATGTTTTCATTCGTCATATGATATGGGTTTTGCTTGGAGCGTCAATTTATTTTGTTAGGATTTTCTTTTTATTATTTAGAATAATTTTTTGCATCATTTATTTCAATAAAAGTGGCATTGATAGCCATTTCCATGCTTATCTTGCAAGTATACATGTTGCTGTTCAAAAACAGAAAGTTTATCGATGTTGCAAAAATTCCCGAGGAAAGTCAGAATGTGATAAAATGTTGAAACTTTTTGCATAATAAGCTCTGATAAATTTTCTAAAGTGTGGTAGAATTTTATAATGTTTGGAGTTAGGGAAGTATTGATACTCTTGCATTCTTTACAGACTGTACTGTTTTGGCAGATTGCTGTTATGTTTGCATATGTTTGCTTGTTTAATGATTCTATTTGAGGATAGGAGTATTAAATATGCAGAGGCATTTAGTAGGCAATTTTGAATAATAATTTTAGTGATTTTCTACAGTAGAGAATGATAAAGTTTTTGCATTGGTTTATACTAACTTATCTCACGAGTTCTTGTTGAGTTTTGTGTGGATGAAGCTTTTGAGATTTAGGAAAACCATGATATGCGAGGAATTAAGGAGACACAAAAGCTCAAGCTTGGGGATGCCCAAGACATCCCAAGATAACATTTTAATAAGTCTCAAGCATCTAAGCTTGGGGATGCCCCGGTAGGCATCCCACCTTTCTTCTTCAACAATTATTGGTTAGTATCGGTTGAGCCTAAGTTTTTGCTTCTTCACATGATGTGTGCTTTCCTTGAAATGTCATTTTGTTTTGTTTTGCTTGCTGTTTTAATAAATTACTTAGATCTTTTAAATAAAAGAGAGTCCTCAAATAGCCACCTATTTACTTAACTACTCGCATGATCTTCACTTATGTCTTTTTGGAGTAGTTTGTCATTTACTCTTGTCCTTCACTTATATCCTACGAGTAAATTGTTGAATAAATTGAATGTCATGAAGTTGAAATCATATCATGCCTAGTGGTAGCTTCACATTGGGTTTAGAAAGTGAAACCTTTTGAGGCTTGACAATCACAATATTGGTCATACAAGCAATTCACGAATAATTAGTATAAGGAAGAGAACTTTCACATGCAAATACACTATCCTAGAAATATTTTGTGATTGTAAGCCCCCATCAAAATATTATATGCCAAAATTGTTGACGTTGGACAAGGAAGACAATGTAATGGTTTATGTTTGTTCATATTCACATAGAAGTCATATTGTCATAGATCCTTCAACACGTGGTGCTTGCCCCCCATCTTTGCTAGCCAAAAATTCCGAACCAAGTAGAGATACTACTTGTGCATCCAAAATCCCTCCCAAATCTTATTTTCAAGAGTCCACCATACCTACCTATATGTGGTATTTCCGTGTCGTTCTAAGCAAATTTGTATGTGCCATCTCTAATTTTCAAAAATAAATTTCTCTTTTGTGTGCTCGTACCGCTCGCGAGACGGTGAGTGCTACCTCTTGAGCATGTGTTGGTTTTCCCTTGAAGAGGAAAGGGTGATGCAGCAAAGTAGCGTAAGTATTTCCCTCAGTTTTTGAGAACCAAGGTATCAATCCAGTAGGAGACCACACGCAAGTCCCTCGTACCTACAAACAAATAAGAACCTTGCAACCAACGCGATAAAGGGGTTGTCAATCCCTTCACGGCCACTTGCAAAAGTGAGATCTGATAGAGATGATAAGATAATATTTTTGGTATTTTTATGATAAAGATTAAAAGTAAAGATTGCGAAATAAACGGCGACAGAAATAGCTAGTTGACAGGAGATTAATATTATGGAAGCTAGACCCGAGGGCCATAGGTTTCACTAGTGGCTTCTCTCAAGATAGCATAAGTATTACGGTGGGTGAACAAATTACTGTCGAGCAATTGATAGAATAGTGCATAGTTATGAGAATATCTAGGCATGATCATGTATATAGGCATCACGTCCGCAACAAGTAGACCGACTCCTGCCTACATCTACTACTATTACTCCACACATCGACCGCTATCCAGCATGCATCTAGAGTATTAAGTTCATAAGAACAGAGTAATGCATTAGGCAAGATGACATGATCTAGAGGGATAAACTCAAGCAATATGATATAAACCCCATCTTTTTATCCTCGATGGCAACAATACAATACGTGTCGTTTCCCCTTCTGTCACTAGGATCGAGCAACACAAGATTGAACCCAAAGCTAAACACTTCTCCCATTGCAAGAAAGATCAATCTAGTAGGCCAAACCAAACTGATAATTCAAAGAGACTTGCAAAGATAGCCAATCATACATAAAAGAATTCAGAGAAGATTCAAATATTGTTCATAGATAATCTTGATCATAAACCCACAATTCATCGGATCTCGACAAACACACTGCAAAAAGAGTTACATCGAATAGATCTCCAAGAAGATCGAGGAGAACTTTGTATTGAGATCCAAAGAGAGAGAAGAAGCCATCTAGCTAATAACTATGGACCCGAAGGTCCGAGGTAAACTACTCACACATCATCGGAGAGGCTATGGTGTTGATGTAGAAGCCCTCCGTGATCGATGCCCCCTCCGGCAGAGCGCCGAAAAAGGCCCCAAGATGGGACCTCACGGGTAAAGAAGGTTGCGGCGGTGGAAATAGGGTTTCGTGGTGCTCCTGGATGTTTTCGGGGTACGTAGGTATATATAGGAGGAAGAAGTAGGTCGGTGGAGCTGCGAGGGGCCCATGAGGGTGGGGGGCGCGCCCAGGGGGGCAGGCGCGCCTCCCTGCCTCATGGCCTCCTCGTTGATTTCTTGAAGTCCACTCCAAGTCCTCTGGATCACGTTTGTTCCAAAAATAACTCTCCCGAAGGTTTCATTCCGTTTGGACTCCGTTTGATATTCCTTTTCTGCGAAACACTGAAATAGGCAAAAAACAACAATTTGCATTGGGCCTTGGATTAGTAGGTTAGTCCCAAAAATAATATAAAAGTGCTTAGTAAAGCCCATTAAACATCCAAAACATGTAATATAGTAGCATGGAACAATCAAAAATTATAGATACGTTGGAGACGTATCAAGCATCCCCAAGCTTAATTCCTGCTCGTCCTCGAGTAGGTAAATGATAAAAACAGAATTTTTGACGTGGAATGCTTCCTAACATAATTCTCAATGTAATTTTCTTTATTGTGGCATGAATGTTCAGATCCGAAAGATTTAAGATAAAATTTTAATATTGACATAAAAATAATGTTACTTCAAGCATTCTAACAAAGCAATCATTTCTTCTCAAAATAACATGGCCAAAGAAAGTTATCCCTACAAAATCATATATTCTGGCTATGCTCTATCTTCACCACACAAAGTATTTAAATCATTCACAAACCCGATGACAAGCCAAGCAATTGTTTCATACTTTTGATGTTCTCAAACTTTTTCAATCTTCATGCAATACATGAGCGTGAGCCATGGAGCACTATAGGTGGAATAGAATGGTGGTTGTGGAGAAGACAAAAATGAGAATATAGTCTCACATCAACTAGGCGTATCAACGGGCTATGGAGATGCCCATTAATAGATATCAATGTGAGTGAGTAGGGATTGCCATGCAACGGATGCACTAGAGCTATAAGTGTATGAAAGCTCAACAAAAGAAACTAAGTGGGTGTGCATCCAACTCGCTTTCTCACAAAGACCTAGGGCATTTGAGGAAGCCCATCATTGGAATATACAAGCCAAGTTCTATAATGTAAAATTCCCACTAGTATATGAAAGTGACAACATAGAAGACTCTCTTTCATGAAGATCATGGTGCTACTTTGAAGCACAAGTGTGGTAAAAGGATAGTAGCAATATCCCTTCTCTCTTTTTCTTTCATTTTTTTGTTTGGGCCTTTTTTCTCTTTTTATGGCCTCTTTTCTTTCTCTTTTTTTTATTTTTAGTCCGGAGTCTCATCCCGACTTGTGGGGGAATCACAGTCTCCATCATCCTTTCCTCACACGGGACAATGCTCTAATAATGATGATCATCATACTTTTATTTACTTACAACTCAATACTTAGAACAAAATATGACTCTATGTGAATGCCTCTGGCGGGGTACCGGGATATGCAATGAATCAAGAGTGACATGTATGAAAGAATTATGAATGGTGGCTTTGCCACAAATACGATGTCAACTACATGATCATGCAAAGCAATATGACAATGATGAAGCGTGTCATAATAAACGAAACGGTGGTAAGTTGCATGGCAATATATCTAGGAATGGCTATGGAAATGCCATAATAGGTAGGTATGGTGGCTGTTTTGAGGAAGGTAAATGGTGGGTGTATGATACCGGCGAAAGGTGCGCGGTATTAGAGAGGCTAGCAATGGTGGAAGGGTGAGAGTGCGTATAATCCATGGACTCAACATTAGTCATAAAGAACTCACATACTTATTGCAAAAATCTATTAGTTATGGAAACAAAGTACTACGCGCATGCTCCTAGGGGGATAGATTGGTAGGAAAAGACCATCGCTCGTCCCCGACCGCCACTCATAAGGAAGACAATCAATAAATAAATCATGCTCCGACTTCATCACATAACGGTTCACCATACGTGCATGCTACGGGAATCACAAACTTTAACACAAGTATCTCTCAAATCCACAACTACTCAACTAGCATGACTCTAATATTACCATCTTCATATCTCAAAACAATTATCAAGTATCAAACTTCTCATAGTATTCAATGCACTTTTTGTATGATAGTTTTTATTATACCTATCTTGGATGCTCATTACTTTAGGACTAAAATTTTAACCAAAGCAAATTACCATGCTGTTCTAAAAGACTCTCAAAATAATATAAGTGAAGCATGAGAGATCAATTATTTCTATAAAATAAAATCACCGCCGTGCTCTAAAAGATATAAGTGAAGCACTAGAGCAAAATTTTCTAGCTCAAAAGATATAAGTGAAGCACATAGAGTATTCTAATAAATTCAGATTAATGTGTGTCTCTCCCAAAAGGTGTGTACAGCAAGGATGATTGTGGTGAACTAAAAATCAAAGACTCAAATCATACAAGACACTCCAAGCAAAACACATATCATGTGGTGAATAAAAATATAGCTCCAAGTAAAGTTACCGATGGACGAAGACAAAAGAGGGGATGCCTTCCGGGGCATCCCCAAGCTTAGGATTTTTGGTTGTCCTTGAATATTACCTTGGGGTGCCTTGGGCATCCCCAAGCTTAGGCTCTTGCCACTCCTTATTCCATAATCCATCAAATCTTTACCCAAAACTTGAAAATTTCACAACACAAAACTTAACAGAAAATCTCATGAGCTCCGTTAGCGAAAGAAAACAAAACAACCACTTCAAGGTACTGTAATGAACTCATTCTTTATTTATATTGGTGTTAAACCTACTGTATTCCAACTTCTCTATGGTTCATAACCTCCGATACTAGCCATAGATTCATCAAAATAAGCAAACAACACACGAAAAACAGAATCTGTCAAAAAGAGAACAGTCTGTAGTAATCTGTATCTAACACAAACTTCTGTAACTCAGAAAAATCTACAAAAATTGGAAGACCTAGATAATTTGTTTATTGATCTACTTCAATTGGAATCAGTATTTTATCATGTTCTGGTGATTTTTAACAATTGTTTTCGCGAGCAGAAAATTTCTGACTTTTTCAGCAAGATCAAATAACTATCATCCAAGAAGATCCTATAGGTTCTACTTGGCACAAACACTAATTAAAACATAAAACCACATCTAACCAGAGGCTATATCAATTATTTATTATAAAACAAAAAGGAAAAATATTGGGTTGTCTTCCAACAAGCGCTTTTCTTTAAAGCCTTTTTAGCTAGGCATTGATAATTGGGACAATTGCATTTTTGCCCCTAGTTGGTTCCTACCCATGAGTTTTGCCCTTACTTTTCGAGCTTGCTCAGTTTTGCCCTTACTTTTTCCGTCGAGGTCCCTCGAATGCCCTTTGACTGTCTCACCAAAACTTTGAAAATTCATAACTAATTCATACGAACTCAGAAAAATGCAAATAAGATATCAAAATGTTCAGATAAACACTACCTTTATGTGCATATCATTTGCATTCAGGACAGAAGCACCCTTTAAACTACCTGAGGTAATTAATGTTATTAACATTATTAAAAATAAAGAGGTATAAATTTTTTTTTTCATGAATAAAAATTACATGCAAATGTAGGTGATGTTTCCTGAACATCCTGATATCTTATTTGCATTTTTCTGAGTTCGTACCAATTTGTTATGAAGTTTCCAAATAATGGTCAAAGTCGTTAGAACATTCATAACAAGATGATACGGACTCAGAAAAATGCAAATAAGATATCTGGATGTTCAGAAAACATCACCTACATTTGCATGTAATTTTTATTCATGAAAAAAATATTGTTTATACCTTTTTATTTTTAATAATGTTAATAACATTAATTACCTCAGGTAGTTTAAATGGCGCTTTTGTCCTGAATGGAAACGATATGCACATAAAGGTTATGTTTGTCAGAACATTTTGATATCTTATTTGCATTTTCCGAGTTCATATGAATTAGTTATGAATTTTCAAAGTTTTGGTCAAACAGTCAAAGGGCATTCGAGGGACCACAACGGAAAAAGTAAGGGCAAAGCTGAGCAAGCTCGAATAGTAAGGGCAAAACCCGTGGGTAGGAACCAACTAGGGGTAAAAATGCAATTGTCCCTTGATAATTTTAATGATGCTCACATGAAAGACAAGAATTGAAGCGCAAAGAGAGCATCATAAAACACGTGATAAACATGTCTAAGTCTAACATACTTCCTATGCATAGGCATTTTATAAGCAAACAAATTACCATAGTAAGCAAAAATTAGCATATGCAAGGAAGAAGAAAGAGACGATAGAAATCTCAACATGACGAGAGGTAATTTAGTAACATGAAAATTTCTACAACCATATCTTCCTCTCTCATAATAATTACATGTAGGATCATAAGCAAATTCAACAATATAGCTATCACAAAACATATGCTTAACATGATCCACATGTATGACAAGTTGACACTCTTCCACAATAGTGGGATTAACATTAGCTAAAGTCATGACCTCTCCAAACCCACTTTTATCAAAAAAAATCACAAGTTTGAACATTCTCCAAATATGTGGGATCTAAAGTTGACACTCTTCCAAAATCACTTTCAATATTATTGCAAACATTATCAATCTCATATTCATTATGGGGCTTAAATACATTTTCAAGATCATAAGAAGAATCACCCCAATCATGATCATTGCAACAAGTAGTAGACATAGCAAAACTAGCATCCCCAAGTTTAGGGTTTTGCCTATTATTAGCATAATTGACATCAAGAGAATTTATAGTAAAATCATTGCAATCATGCTTTTTATTCAAGGTGCTATCGTGAATCTCTTCATAGATTTCTTCATCACAATTTTCAGATTCACAAATTTCAAGCAGAACCTCATAAAGATAATCTAGTGCACTCAAATCACTAGAAATTGGCTCATCATAATTGGATCTCTTAAAAAGATTAGCAAGCGGATGAGGATCCATAGATCTTAGGTTCTCTGTTTAGCAATAAATAAACAACTATTCCAACCAAACGAGCAAACAAGCCAAGTAAGACATCAAAGCAAACGAAAAGACGAACAGAAGAAGGGCGAATAAAACGGCAAAGGTGAAGTGGGGGAGAGGAAAACGAGAGGCAAATGGCAAATAATGTAATGCGAGGGATAAGAGTTTGTGATGGGTACTTGGTGTGTCTTGACTTGTGCGTAGACTCCCCGACAACTGTGCCAGAAATACTTCTTGCTACCTCTTGAGCATGCGTTGGTTTTCCCTTGAAGAGGAAAGGGTGATGCAGCAAAGTAGCGTAAGTATTTCCCTCGGTTTTTGAGAACCAAGGTATCAATCCAGTAGGAGACCACATGCAAGTCCCTCGTACCTACACAAACAAATAAGAACCTTGCAACCAACGCGATAAAGGGGTTGTCAATCCCTTCACGGCCACTTGCAAAAGTGAGATCTGATAGAGATGATAAGATAATATTTTTGGTATTTTTATGATAAAGATTAAAAGTAAAGATTGCAAAATAAACGGCGACAGAAATAGCTAGTTGACGGGAGATTAATATTATGGAAGATAGACCCGGGGGCCATAGGTTTCACTAGTGGCTTCTCTCAAGATAGCATAAGTATTACGATGGGCGAACAAATTACTGTTGAGCAATTGATAGAATAGTGCATAGTTATGAGAATATCTAGGCATGATCATGTATATAGGCATCACGTCCGCAACAGGTAGACCGACTCCTGCCTGCATCTACTACTATTACTCCACACATCGACCGCTATCTAGCATGCATCTAGAGTATTAAGTTCATAAGAACAGAGTAACGCATTAGGCAAGATGACATGATGTAGAGGGATAAACTCAAGCAATATGATATAAACCCCATCTTTTTATCCTCGATGGCAACAATACAATACGTGTCGTTTCCCCTTTTGTCACTAGGATCGAGCAACGCAAGATTGAACCCAAAGCTAAGCACTTCTCCCATTGCAAGAAAGATCAATCTAGTAGGCCAAACCAAACTGATCATTCGAAGAGACTTGCAAAGATAACCAATCATACATAAAAGAATTCAGAGAAGATTCAAATATTGTTCATAGATAATCTTGATCATAAACCCACAATTCATCGGATCTCGACAAACACACCGCAAAAAGAGTTACATCAAATAGATCTCCAAGAAGATCGAGGAGAACTTTGTATTGAGATCCAAAGAGAGAGAAGAAGCCATCTAGCTAATAAATATGGACCCGAAGGTCTGAGGTAAACTACTCACACATCATCGGAGAGGCTATGGTGTTGATGTATAAGCCCTCCGTGATCGATGCACCCTCCGGCGGAGCGCCGGAAAAGGCCCCAAGATGGGATCTCACGGGTACAGAAGGTTGCGGCGGTGGAAATAGGGTTTCGTGGTGCTCCTGGATGTTTTCGAGGTACGTAGGTATATATAGGAGGAAGAAGTAGGTCGGTGGAGCTGCGAGGGGCCCACGAGGGTGGGGGGCGTGCCGGGGGGGGGGGGCAGGCGCGCCTCCCTGCCTCGTGGCCTCCTCGTTGATTTCTTGACGTCCACTCCAAGTCCTCTGGATCACGTTTGTTCCAAAAATAACTCTCCCGAAGGTTTCATTCCGTTTGGACTCCGTTTGATATTCCTTTTCTGCGAAACACTGAAAGAGGCAAAAAACAACAATTTGCACTGGGCCTTGGATTAGTAGGTTAGTCTGAAAAATAATATAAAAGTGCTTAGTAAAGCCCATTAAACATCCAAGACATGTAATATAATAGCATGGAACAATAAAAAATTATAGATACGTTGGAGACGTATCAGTGAGGGGTGGCCAATATTTTCCATGCTAGATGTGTTATTCTCACGATGAGTGTTTATTCACTTGTCATTGCACGAGAGTAAGGCAAAGGTTTTAGGGATGCCCAGTCCCGAAATGAAAAATGAATTTACTTTATGTTGTCAAATAATAAATTCCTTGGAAAGTGTTGCTATGGAGGGCACCCGTGGATACGGCTAGCCATGGAAAGTGAAAGTATGGTGGAAAAAGGAATAAACTTTATTTTCTGTTTGGGAACCGCCTATGATATATCTAGCATGGAAAGTGTTGGGAGCTCTAAGTCATTTTTGTTGGTGGGAAAAGTATACCTCTCAAAATGTTTTTATCTCTCAATTTTCGCTTTGAGCTCTAGCACCTCTACAAATCCCTACTTCCCTCTGTGAAGGGCCTATCTTTTACTTTTATGTATTTACTTTCATGCAAGAGTCAAAGTTATTCTCTCTTCCTTTTTATTTTTCTCTTTTGGCAAGCATCATGTGGTGAGGAAAGATCTAGGCACATATGTGTTGGAAATATGCCCTAGAGGCAATAATAAATGGTTATTATTATATTTATTTGTTCATGATAATCGTCTATTGTTCATGCTATAATTGTATTGTCCGGAAATCGTAATACATTTGTGAATACATAGACCACAACGTGTCCCTAGTAAGCCTCTAGTTGACTAGCTCGTTGATCAACAGATAGTCATGGTTTCCTGACTATGGACATTGGATGTCATTGATAACGGGATCACATCATTAGGAGAATGATGTGATGGACAAGACCCAATCCTAAGCATAGCATAAAAGATCGTGTAGTTTCGTTTGCTAGAGCTTTTCCAATGTCAAGTATCTTTTCCTTAGACCATGAGATCGTGCAACTCCCGGATACCGTAGGAGTGCTTTGGGTGTGCCAAACGTCACAACGTAACTGGGTGACTATAAAGGTGCACTACGGGTATCTCCGAAAGTGTCTGTTGGGTTGGCACGGATCGAGACTGGGATTTGTCACTCCGTGTGACGGAGAGGTATCTCTGGGCCCACTCGGTAATGCATCATCATAATGAGCTCAATGTGACTAAGGCGTTAGTCACGGGATCATGCATTGCGGTACGAGTAAAGAGACTTGCCGGTAACGAGATTGAACAAGGTATTGGGATACCGACGATCGAATCTCGGGCAAGTAACATACCGATTGACAAAGGGAATTGCATACGGGATTGATTGAATCCTCGACACCGTGGTTCATCCGATGAGATCATCGTGGAACATGTGGGAGCCAACATGGGTATCCAGATCCCGCTGTTGGTTATTGACCGGAGAGGCGTCTCGGTCATGTCTGCATGTCTCCCGAACCCGTAGGGTCTACACACTTAAGGTTCGGTGACGCTAGGGTTGTAGAGATATGTGTATGCGGAAACCCGAAAGTTGTTCGGAGTCCCGGATGAGATCCCGGACGTCACGAGAGGTTCCGGAATGGTCCAGAGGTGAAGAATTATATATAGGAAGTCAAGTTTCGGCCACCGGGAAAGTTTCGGGGGTTACCGGTATTGTACCGGGACCACCGGAAGGGTCCCGGGGGTCCACCGGGTGGGGCCACCTATCCCGGAGGGCCCCATGGGCTGAACTGGGAAGGGAACCAGCCCCTAGTGGGCTGGGCGCCCCCCATGGGCCTTTCCCCTGCGCCTAGGGTTGCAAACCCTAGGGTGGGGGGGTTTCCCACTTGCCTTGGGGGGCAAGGCACCCCCCTGGCCGCCGCCCCTTGCCCTAGATGGGCTTTGGCCGCCGCCCCCCCTCCCAGGGGGCCTATATAAAGGGGGGGAGGGAGGGTAGCAACACACAGCCTTGGGCGCCTCCCTCTCCCCTGCTACACCTCTCCGTCTCGCAGAAGCTCGGCGAAGCCCTGCCGAGACCCGCTACATCCACCACCACGCCGTCGTGCTGCTGGATCTCCATCAACCTCTCCTTCCCCCTTGCTGGATCAAGAAGGAGGAGACGTCGCTGCACCGTACGTGTGTTGAACGCAGAGGTGCCGTCCGTTCGGCACTCGGTCATCGGTGATTTGGATCACGGCGAGTACGACTCCGTCATCCACGTTCATTGGAATGCTTCCGCTCGCGATCTACAAGGGTATGTAGATGCACTCCTTTCCCCTCGTTGCTAGTAGACTCCATAGATGCATCTTGGTGAGCGTAGGAAAATTTTAAAATTATGCTACGATTCCCAACAGTGGCATCATGAGCCAGGCCTATGCGTAGTTACTATGCACGAGTAGAACACAAAGCAGTTGTGGGCGTTGAGTTTGCCAATTCTTCTTGCCGCTACTAGTCTTTTCTTGTTTCGGCGGCATTGTAGGATGAAGCGGCCCGGACCGACCTTACACGTACGCTTACGTGAGACAGGTTCCACCGACTGACATGCACTAGATGCATAAGGTGGCTAGCGGGTGTCTGTCTCTCCTACTTTAGTCGGAACGGATTCGATGAAAAGGGTCCTTATGAAGGGTAAATAGAAATTGGCAAATCACGTTGTGGTCATACGTAGGTAAGAAAACGTTCTTGCTAGAAACCTACAAACCACGTAAAAACTTGCAACAACAATTAGAGGACGTCTAACTTGTTTTTGCAGCAAGTGCTATGTGATGTGATATGGCCAGAAGATGTGATGAATGATATATGAGATGTATGAGATTGATCATATTCTTGTAATAGGAATCACGACTTGCATGTCGATGAGTATGACAACCGGCAGGAGCCATAGGAGTTGTCTTTATTATTTTGCATGACCTGCGTGTCATTGAATAACGCCATGTAATTTACTTTACTTTATTGCTAAACGAGTTAGCCATGTAAGTAGAAGTAATCGTTGGCGTGACGACTTCATGAAGACACAATGATGGAGATCATGATGATGGAGATCATGGTGTCATGCCGGTGACGAAGATGATCATGGTGCCCCGAAGATGGAGATCAAAGGAGCATGATGATATTGGCCATATCATGTCACTATTTGATTGCATGTGATGTTTATCATGTTTTTGCATCTTATTTGCTTAGAACGACGGTAGTAAGTAAGATGATCCCTTATAATAATTTCAAGAAAGTGTTCACCCTAACTGTGCACCGTTGCGAAGGTTCGTTGTTTCGAAGCACCACGTGATGATCGGGTGTGATAGATTCTAACGTTCGAATACAACGGGTGTTGACGAGCCTAGCATGTACAGACATGGCCTCGGAACACACGCAATACACTTAGGTTGACTTGACGAGCCTAGCATGTACAGACATGGCCTCGGAACACGGAGGACCGAAAGGTCGAGCATGAGTCGTATAGAAGATACGATCAACATGGAGATGTTCACCGATCTTGACTAGTCCGTCTCACGTGATGATCGGACACGGCCTAGTTAAACTCGGATCATGTTTCACTTAGATGACTAGAGGGATGTCTATCTGAGTGGGAGTTCATTAAATAATTTGATTAGATGAACTTAATTATCATGAACTTAGTCTAAAATCTTTACACTATGTCTTGTAGATCTAATGGCCAACGTTGTCCTCAATTTCAACGCGTTCCTAGAGAAAACCAAGCTGAAAGATGATGGCAGCAACTATACGGACTGGGTCCGGAACCTGAGGCTCATCCTCATAGTAGCCAAGAAAGATTATGTCTTAGAAGCACCGCTAGGTGATGCACCAATCCCACAGAACCAAGACGTTATGAACGCTTGGCAATCACGTGCTGATGATTACT
The DNA here is from genome assembly GCF_018294505.1 of Triticum aestivum. Lineage (NCBI taxonomy): Eukaryota > Viridiplantae > Streptophyta > Magnoliopsida > Poales > Poaceae > Triticum > Triticum aestivum. The sequence goes on from NC_057796.1 coordinate 342,009,776, forward strand.
CCCTCGTTCAGTGCGGCATGCTTTACAGCCTAGAACCGGGTCTCCAAAAGCGTTTTGAGAAACATGGAGCATATGAGATGTTCGAGGAGCTGAAATTAGTTTTTCAAGCTCATGCCCGGGTCGAGAGATATGATGTCTCCGACAAGTTCTTCAGCTGTAAAATGGAGGAGAACAGTTCTGTTAGTGAGCACATACTCAGAATGTCTGGGTTGCACAACCGCTTGTCTCAGCTGGGAGTTAATCTCCCGGATGACGCGGTCATTGACAGAATCCTCCAGTCGCTTCCACCAAGCTACAAGAGCTTTGTGATGAACTACAATATGCAGGGGATGGAAAAGACCATTCCCGAGGTATATTCAATGCTGAAATCAGCGGAAGGGGAGATCAGAAAAGAACATCAAGTGTTGATGGTGAATAAAACCACTAAGTTCAAGAAGGGCAAGGGTAAGAAGAACTTCAAGAAGGACGGCAAGGGAGTTGCCGCGCCCGGTAAACCAGTTACTGGGAAGAAGTCAAAGTATGGACCCAAGCCCGAGACTGAGTGCTTTTATTGCAAGGGAAGTGGTCACTGGAAGCGGAACTGCCCCAAATACTTAGCGGACAAGAAGAAGGCCGGCAACACCAAAGGTATATGTGATATACATGTAATTGATGTGTACCTTACCAGTACTCGTAGTAGCTCCTGGGTATTTGATACCGGTGCGGTTGCTCATATTTGTAACTCAAAACAGGAACTACGGAATAAACGGAGACTGGCGAAGGACGAGGTGACGATGCGCGTCGGGAATGGTTCCAAGGTCGATGTGATCGCCGTCGGCACGCTACCTCTGCATCTACCCTACGGGATTAGTTTTAAACCTCAATAATTGTTATTTAGTGCCAGCTTTGAGCATGAACATTGTATCTGGATCTCGTTTAATTCGAGATGGCTACTCATTTAAATCCGAGAATAATGGTTGTTCTATTTATTTGAGAGATATGTTTTATGGTCATGCCCCGCTGGTCAATGGTTTATTTTTGATGAATCTCGAACGTGATGTTACACATGTTCATAGTGTGAATACCAAAAGATGTAAAGTTGATAACGATAGTCCCACATACTTGTGGCACTGCCGCCTTGGTCACATTGGTGTCAAGCGCATGAAGAAGCTCCATGCAGATGGACTTTTGGAGTCTCTTGATTACGAATCATTTGACACGTGCGAACCATGCCTCATGGGTAAGATGACCAAGACTCCGTTCTCCGGAACAATGGAGCGAGCAACCAACTTATTGGAAATCATACATACCGATGTGTGCGGTCCAATGAGTGTTGAGGCTCGCGGAGGATATCGTTATGTTCTCACTCTCACTGATGACTTAAGTAGATATGGGTATGTCTACCTAATGAAACACAAGTCTGAAACCTTTGAAAAGTTCAAGGAATTTCAGAGTGAGGTTGAGAATCAACGTGACAGGAAAATAAAATTCTTACGATCAGATCGTGGTGGAGAATATTTAAGTCACGAGTTTGGTGCACACTTAAGGAAATGTGGAATAGTTTCACAACTCACGCCGCCTGGAACACCTCAGAGAAATGGTGTGTCCGAACGTCGTAATCGCACTCTATTGGATATGGTGCGATCTATGATGTCTCTTACCGATTTACCGCTCTCATTTTGGGGTTATGCTTTAGAGACTGCCGCATTCACTTTAAATAGGGCTCCGTCGAAATCCGTTGAGACGACACCGTATGAATTATGGTTTGGGAAGAAACCTAAGCTGTCGTTTCTAAAAGTTTGGGGATGCGATGCTTATGTCAAGAAACTTCAACCTGAAAAGCTCGAACCCAAGTCGGAAAAATGCGTCTTCATAGGATACCCTAAGGAAACTATTGGGTATACCTTCTACCTCAGATCCGAAGGCAAGATCTTCGTTGCCAAGAACGGGTCCTTTCTGGAGAAGGAGTTTCTCTCGAAAGAATTGAGTGGGAGGAAAGTGGAACTTGATGAGGTGATAGTCACCCCTTCCGAACCGGAAAGTAGCGCAGCGCGGGAAAATGTTCCTGTGGTGCCTACACCGACTGGGGAGGAAGTTAATGATGATGATCATGAAGCTTCGGATCAAGTTACTGAACTTCGTAGGTCCACAAGGACACGTTCCGCACCAGAGTGGTACGGCAACCCTGTCCTGGAAATCATGTTGTTAGACAACGGTGAACCTTCGAACTATGAAGAAGCGATGGCGGGCCCGGATTCCGACAAATGGCTAGAAGCCATGAAATCCGAGATAGAATCCATGTATGAAAACAAAGTATGGACTTTGACTGACTTGCCCGATGAGCGGCGAGCCATAGAAAACAAATGGATCTTTAAGAAGAAGACGGACGCAGATGGTAATGTGACCATCTACAAAGCTCGACTTGTCGCTAAGGGTTATCGACAAGTTCAAGGGGTTGACTACGATGAGACTTTCTCACCCGTAGCGAAGCTGAAGTCCGTCCGAATCATGTTAGCAATTGCCGCATACTATGATTATGAGATATGGCAGATGGACGTCAAAACGGCATTCCTTAATGGCTTCCTTAAGGAAGAGTTGTATATGATGCAGCCGGAAGGTTTTGTCGATCCTAAGAATGCTAACAAAGTATGCAAGCTCCAGCGCTCAATCTATGGGCTGGTGCAAGCATCTCGGAGTTGGAACATTCGCTTTGATGAGATGATCAAAGCGTTTGGGTTTACACAGACTTATGGAGAAGCCTGTGTTTACAAGAAAGTGAGTGGGAGCTCTGTAGCATTTCTCATATTATATGTGGATGACATACTATTGATGGGAAATGATATAGAATTCTTGGAAAGTATAAAGGCCTATTTGAATAAGTGTTTTTCAATGAAGGACCTTGGAGAAGCTGCTTATATATTAGGCATCAAGATCTATAGAGATAGATCAAGACGCCTCATTGGTCTTTCACAGAGTACATACCTTGACAAGATATTGAAGAAGTTCAGTATGGATCAGTCCAAGAAGGGGTTCTTGCCTGTATTGCAAGGTGTGCAATTGAGCACGGCTCAATGCCCGACCACGGCAGAAGATATAGAAAAGATGAGTGTCATCCCCTATGCCTCGGCCATAGGGTCTATTATGTATGCCATGCTGTGTACCAGACCTGATGTAAACCTTGCCGTAAGTTTGGTAGGAAGATACCAAAGTAATCCCGGCATGGAACACTGGACAGCGGTCAAGAATATCCTGAAGTACCTGAAAAGGACTAAGGATATGTTTCTCGTTTATGGAGGTGACGAAGAGCTCGTCGTAAAGGGTTACGTCGACGCTAGCTTCGACACAGATCTGGATGACTCGAAGTCACAAACCGGATACGTGTATATTTTGAATGGAGGAGCAGTAAGCTGGTGCAGTTGCAAGCAAAGCGTCGTGGCGGGATCTACATGTGAAGCGGAGTACATGGCAGCCTCGGAGGCAGCACAGGAAGCAGTCTGGATGAAGGAGTTCATTACCGACCTAGGGGTGATTCCCAATGCGTCGGGCCCGATGACTCTCTTCTGTGACAACACTGGAGCTATTGCCCTTGCGAAGGAGCCCAGGTTTCACAGGAAGACCAGGCATATCAAGCGTCGCTTCAACTCCATTCGTGAAAGTGTTCAAAATGGAGACATAGATATTTGTAAAGTACATACGGACCTGAATGTAGCAGATCCGTTGACTAAACCTCTCCCTAGAGCAAAACATGATCAACACCAGGACGCAATGGGTGTTCGATTCATCACAATGTAACTAGATTATTGACTCTAGTGCAAGTGGGAGACTGTTGGAAATATGCCCTAGAGGCAATAATAAATGGTTATTATTATATTTCTTTGTTCATGATAATCGTCTATTGTTCATGCTATAATTGTACTGTCCGGAAATCGTAATACATGTGTGAATACATAGACCACAACATGTCCCTAGTAAGCCTCTAGTTGACTAGCTCGTTGATCAACAGATAGTCATGGTTTCCTGACTATGGACATTGGATGTCATTGATAACGGGATCACATCATTAGGAGAATGATGTGATGGACAAGACCCAATCCTAAGCATAGCATAAAAGATCGTGTAGTTTCGTTTGCTAGAGCTTTTCCAATGTCAAGTATCTTTTCCTTAGACCATGAGATCGTGCAACTCCCGGACACCGTAGGAGTGCTTTGGGTGTGCCAAATGTCACAACGTAACTGGGTGACTATAAAGGTGCACTACGGGTATCTCCGAAAGTGTCTGTTGGGTTGGCACGGATCGAGACTGGGATTTGTCACTCCGTGTGACGGAGAGGTATCTCTGGGCCCACTCGGTAATGCATCATCATAATGAGCTCAATGTGACTAAGGCGTTAGTCACGGGATCATGCATTGCGGTACGAGTAAAGAGACTTGCCGGTAACGAGATTGAACAAGGTATTGGGATACCGACGATCGAATCTCGGGCAAGTAACATACCGATTGACAAAGGGAATTGCATACGGGATTGATTGAATCCTCGACATCGTGGTTCATCCGATGAGATCATCGTGGAACATGTGGGAGCCAACATGGGTATCCAGATCCCGCTATTGGTTATTCACCGGAGAGGCGTCTCGGTCATGTCTGCATGTCTCCCGAACCCGTAGGGTCTACACACTTAAGGTTCGGTGACGCTAGGGTTGTAGAGATATGTGTATGCGGAAACCCGAAAGTTGTTCGGAGTCCCGGATGAGATCCTGGACGTCACGAGAGGTTTCGGAATGGTCCGGAGGTGAAGAATTATATATAGGAAGTCAAGTTTCGGCCACCGAGAAAGTTTCGGGGGTTACCGGTATTGTACCGGGACCACCGGAAGGGTCCCGGGGGTCCACCGGAAGGGTCCCGGGGGTCCATCGGGTGGGGCCACCTATCCCGGAGGGCCCCATGGGCTGAAGTGGGAAGGGAACCAGCCCCTAGTGGGCTGTGCGCCCCCCATGGGCCTTTCCCCCTGCGCCTAGGGTTGCAAACCCTAGGGTGGGGGGGTTTCCCACTTGCCTTGGGGGGCAAGGCACCCCCCTGGCCGCCGCCCCTTGCCCTAGATGGGCTTTGGCCGCCGCCCCCCTCCCAGGGGGCCTATATAAAGGGGGGGAGGGAGGGCAGCAACACACAGCCTTGGCGCCTCCCTCTCCCCTGCTACACCTCTCCGTCTCGTAGAAGCTCGGCGAAGCCCTGCCGAGACCCGCTACATCCACCACCACGCCGTCGTGCTGCTGGATCTCCATCAACCTCTCCTTCCCCCTTCCTGGATCAGGAAGGAGGAGACGTCGCTGCACCGTACGTGTGTTGAACGTGGAGGTGCCGTCCGTTCGGCACTCGGTCATCGGTGATTTGGATCATGGCGAGTACGACTCCGTCATCCACGTTCATTGGAACGCTTCCGCTCGCGATCTACAAGGGTATGTAGATGCACTCCTTTCCCCTCATTGCTAGTAGACTCCATAGATGCATCTTGTTGAGCGTAGGAAAATTTTAAAATTATGCTACGATTCCCAACAATATGTTCGGTTGAATATGGGTATCATGAGTTATTATTGTTGACATCACCCTTGAGGTGAATACGTTGGGAGGCAAAACAATAAGCCCCTATCTTTCTATGTGTCTGGTTGAAACGTTTTGGTCATGTGTATGCGGTGAGTGTTAGAAATTATAGAAGACTATAAGATGGTTGAGTATGTGGAGCTCTTACTTAGACTCCGTTGAATAAGTTGAATTGCAATTGCTTGGTGACTAAGAACATAGGTTGTTGGGTCCCAAGAGAGTTCATTGTTTAAACCTTAACATGTCAATTGGTTGCTACTACAACATGAGAAATTTATGAGAAAGAATTGTTGTAATGATGCTAGAAAAAGTGATTGAAATTGTCATTGATCAAACTTTTGCACTTTGCTAGCATTCACACTTCATAAACTATTTCTTTTATCATTTACCTACTCGAGGACGAGTAGGAATTAAGCTTGGGGATGCTGATACGTCTCCAATGTATCTATAATTTATGAAGTATTCATGCTGTTATTTTATCATTCTTGGATGTTTTACAATCATTTTATAGCAACTTTATATCATTTTTCGGGACTAACCTATTGACCCAGTGCCCAGTGCCAGTTGCTGTTTTTTGCTTGTTTTTTACATCACAGGAAATCAATATCAAACGGAGTCCAACCACCGCAAAACTCCACGAAGATTTTTTATGGACCAGAAGGAACCCAATGGGCCAGAGCTGCACCTGGGGGGTGCCCCGAGGGGGGCACAACCCACCAGGGCCTGGCGCGCCCGGGTGGGTTGTGCCCACCTCGGTGGCCTCCCGCACCCCCTCTTTGCACTATAAATTCCCAAATATTCTGAAACCCATGGGGGTTAACCTATATCAGAAGTTCCGCCGCTGCAAGGCAATGTAGCCACCGAAAAACCAATCTAGACCCATTCCAGCACCCTGCCGGAGGGGGGAATCATCTTCGGTGGCCATCTTCATCATCCCGGCGGCCACCACGATGAGGAGGGAGTAGTCCACCCTCGAGGTTGAGGGTTTGTACCAGTAGCTATGTGTTTGATCTCTCTCTCTCTCATGATCTACATCATGGGCTTTGTTAATATAGTCGGATCATATGATGTCTCTCCCCTCTATATTCTTGTTATGATGAATTGAATCTTTACCCTTCAAAGTTTTGTATTGTCGGATTGAATATTCAGAGATGAGAACACATGATATATGTCTTGCAATATGAATACTTGAGGTGACAATGAGGTATCCTATTGATTCACTTGATATGTGTTATGGCATTCAACTCGCGGATTCCCGCAGTGATATTGGGGTAATCTATGCATAGGGGTTGATGCACGTTTTTCTCTGACGGAAACTTTGGGGTCTCTTTGTAGTTCTTTCTGTGGATTGAGTATTATGAATATGAATTTGCTTTGTTGTTATTCTAGTACAAACTCTAGGATAGATCGAACGGAAAAAATAGCTTTGTGTTATTTTAGTACTAAATCTTGAATAGATCGAACGGAAAGAATAGCTTTGAGGTAGTTTCGTGCCCTACAAACAATTCCTATCTTTTGTTCTCCGCTAATAAGAACTCGGGAGTGATTCTTTATTTCACTTTGAGGGATAATCATATGATCCAACTATGTTAGCATTGTTGAGAGGTTGCACTAGCGAAAGTACGGACCCTAGGCCTCATTTTTAAGCATTGCAATACCGATTTTGTGCCCGTTTACTAATTGCTACCTTGTTGTTTTTATTTATTCAGATTATAAAAATATATTTCTACCATCCATATTACACTTTTATCACCATCTCTTCGCCGAACTAGTGCACCTATACAATTTGCCATTGTATTGGGTGCGTTGGGGACACAAGAGATTTCTTGTATTTGGTTGCAGGGTCGTTTGAGAGAGACCATCTTCATCCTACACCTCTCACGGATTGAGAAACCTTAGGTCATCCACTTGAGGGAAAATTGCTACTGTCCTACAAAACTCTGCGCTTGGAGGCCCAACACGTGTCTACAAGAATAAAGTTGCGTAGTAGATGTCGCTTGCCGGCAACGATATTGAACTAGGTATGAAGATATCGACGATCGAATATCGGGCAAGTAACATACCGATAGACAGAGCGAATTACGTATGTTGTCATAACAGTTCGACCGATAAAGATCTTCGTAGAATATGTGGCAGCCAATATGGGCATCCAGGTTCCGCTATTGGTTATTGACCGGAGAGGTGTCTTGGTCATGTCTACATATTTCTCGAACCCGTACGGTCCGCACGCTTAACGTTCGATGATGATATAGTATTTTATGAGTTATGTGTTTTGGTGATCGAATGTTGTTCAGAGTCCCGGATGAGATAAAATACATGACGAGGAGTCTCGAATGGTCGAGAGGTAAATATTGATATATTGGACGATAGTATTCGGACACCGGAAGTGTTTCGGGGGTTGCCGGGTACTTATCGGGTCACCGGAAGGGGTTTCGGACACCCCCGGCAAAAGATATGGGCCTTATGGGCCAAGAGGGGAAATGCACCAGCCACAAGGGGTTGGTGCACCCCCCATATGGGTCGGCCTAAGAGGAGAAGGAAAGAGGGGAAAGGGAAAGGAAAGAGAGGAATAGGATTCCCCCTCCCCCCCTCTTTCCTTCCCCCTCAGTTATATATGGAAAGAGGGGGTGCAAGGCAAGGCAAGAGCCCTAGGGCTGCCGCCAGGTCTCTTGGGGTGCCCTAGGGACTGCCTCCTCCCCTCCCACCTATATATACATGGGGAGGGGTGACGGTGTCCTGGACTAGGGGGTACTCACCGCGTCATCTCCCGACCAGTGGGATTGGGCCGAGGACCCCATGGCCGTTCACTCATGGGCCAAATCGGACAGCCGATGCATACACGAGGAAGATTCCACAAGACTTGGTGATCAAGACAAGGACTCCTCTCCACCAACGTGTTCTACTAGGACTCTTGTTATCTTAGGCCTCCGGTACATTATATAAGCCGAGGCTAGGCTAGTCGATAGGGCATCATGACATTATTCATCATACCCTCAGGTTTAGAACACAACATACAATCTCGAGGTAAATCAACTCTTGTAACCCCTATACCCATCAAAGTCAATCAAGCAGCATGTAGGGTATTATCTCTTCGAGAGAGCCCGAAGCTGGGTAAAATCCCGTGTCCATGTTACCATCAATCCTAAGACACATAGCTTGGGACCCCCTACCCGAGATCTGCCGGTTTTGACACCGACAATGGTGCTTTCATCGAAAGTTCCGCTGTGTGATAGGCAATGGATCAATGGCTGGTCTGTAGATCAACTGCAACGTCGGCGTCTTCATCACCGGCTCAACTGGTCACCTCGGCTGGGCCGAGGACCAGGCTCCTCTTTGGATCGTCAAGATCGGACATATGTCCTTGTCAACATCAACTCCGATCTCTATGAAGATCATGGAGGAATCATCCATGGAGCCCGGGGGCTCAACGTCAACATTGCCCTCGTGCGACTGTGCTGTTTTTCTGGACAGCGAACTTGTATCCACCGTCACCGCCTCTTCGAGCGTCAGTTTGACGATTGCTTTGGTGGAATAGTGCGGAATTGAGTATATAACAATCATGTTGAATTTCATCTCGTTCCGATGGAGGAATCTCCGAAGATCTATGATATCGGAGCCCTGTCGAATCTGGACGGGAATCTGGACGAGTTTAGGGCGAGGAGTCCAGCTTCTAGCTCGGATGTCCTTTCGAAAATCCAACCGTTGATTGGCTGCGGAATTACTATATCTACCAGCCCTCAAAATTTCAGCTCGATCCGACCGTTCAAACTCCGGGAAACCTCCGATGAGTGCGTAAAATTTCGGATCTATTTTTTCCGCGAAAACGAATCCGACCCGAAGTCATCTTTCTTCATGAACAGGATACTGAACATCCTTTTTCAAGGAAACGTTTTCTAGGGTATTGTGTTTTATTTCCAAACACATGCTCACAAATTTTGCTTTTTTCGGAGGTAATCTTCACCGTTGCGCCGGTGTCAAACCAGCCCGACAATGTTGCTGCACGGCTGCCGACCTGCACTAGACGGGTCATCACTTCATCGAGCCGAGCCCAACCTTATCGGATCATCATCTTGGCAAGCCGAACAAGAGTTCGGCATCATGAAGGCTAAATCATCACCAACATTTTCGCCCCATGGATTATACAGAGCGGGCACACCAGCATCACTGCATGGTCACTTCATCAAGCTGGCATTGACCGCGTCACGAGATCCGGCTCGCGTCAGTATCGTCGCACTAGTGCTTTTTCAAGCCAGGATGCGACCTCTGCGTCCGAAGATCGGGAGTCAATTCCCGCCGGACTCGCCTCTCTTATCCCTAATCCAGCTTCAAATCTGGACGCGACTTCAGCGTCCGGACACCAGGAATCAACCCTGGCCGGACTCGCCCCTCGCACCATCGTACCGGAGGACAACTCCGAAGAAATCCCAGATACTAATCTGGCTAACCAAGCCGATGTCCACCGTGCCGACCTGCTTCGAAACCCAGGCTGGCATGGTGCGGCAAACATCACACTACCGACCTGCCCCGTCACCTCGGCTAGACCGGGGGCTTCGCCATCTCTTCATCAACCTACTTCGGTGACTTCCGCATCACCAACCGACCAGCTTCGTCACGTTAGCTGGACTGGGGGCTTTGCCTCGGCGAGCCAGCCTTTGCCAGCATCGCCATACCGTCGCTTCATTGCCCATCAGTCAATGGGTGTGCGGATCGAGTACCAATTTTGGGAGTAACCTTTCTTCAGATTGCTACAACAGATAAACCAGTTTCCGTCCGCAGTTTGGCGAACACCTCATCGGGGATTCGTACCGCCATGTGAATACAGGCTTTGTCACGCCAAGCGCCCTGCACAGACATTGGCTTCGACACCAGGCCACATTTCTTTTAATTTCTTTTATTTTGCGTAAATTAATTATGAGTTTTTTCTATATTTATATTATTATTTTTTGGACTGCACTATTTTACATGTGTAGGTAATCGACTTTGACTGCATCACGCGGTCACTTCGGCAAGCCGACGCCGTCGTCCCAATCGGCGTAAATCGGCTCGCGTGATCACCTTGTTGGTCGAATTGCCATACCAACATGTTTGGTTTTCTTGGGGACGTCGGCATCGCTGAGAGATCTCTACCTCATCGAGTGTTTGGCACACGGGCCATATTTCTTTTATTGCTCACTTTGCATAAATTATTTATTATGCTACAAATTTTTAAATTTATTATTATTACTATTATCTCTGGCTTGCACTATTTTCTGTGCACAGGTAAATGATCCGGGTTGGGCAGCACTGTCACCTCGGCGTACCGACGTAGCACGTCACCTCGGCTGGACTGGGGGCTTCGTCATCACTTCATTAACCCATGCTGGGAACGTTGGCGTCATACTACCGGCCTGCTCTGTCGCCTCCGACGGACTGGGGGTTCCACCTCGCCACATTGGCCGTGCTATGTCGCCACTTTGGAGTGCCGAGCTCTTCGCTCTGCCACCTTGGGACCGGCTTGGGGGCTGGGACTTCATCCAGCCACAAGCCTGGACCGCGTCATCTAACCGAACACATTAACCAGCTAAGTCGCTTTCATGCTCAGCTTTTTCAATTTTAAATTGTTGTTCGGTTCGACCAGACATTATAGTCATTTGTTAAAAACTTAGTTTGTGAAAAATGTTGTTTGTTAAAAATATTTGTTTTACCCAAGTTAACTGGGGGCTCATAAATTCACATGAGCCATTTTATAATAAGTATTTTTTCTTAGTCGTTGCAACATCTTTTTCTATCACTCCTTTTTTTGACGCAAGTGTGTTGTCAGTAGCCAAGGAGCCTAATTTCTCTCTCAAAGCCGCTAGAGTTTAGTTTGCTAAACTGGCCTAACGAGAAGTACTCCGCCTTCGGGATAGGAGGTTGAAACCGTAGGCTGACCCGCTTGAAGCAGTCTTGAGATAGGATGTGTTATGTTAAAGCACGACAGAAGCACAATTTTGTTTCTAAGACCAATTTTTGGATTGGCACCGAACACTTGACCTAGTTCGGACGTCAAGTTTTTACTGAAGTTTTTTGGTTTTCCAAGCCTATGGCACTTTTAAACTATTTGTGTGTTTCAAGCATAAGTCTCGCAGTGCAACGCCGGACACCTTTAGAGATTCGGCAAAAACATTCTCGGATATTGCTATATATGCATCGGTTTCGAATTGTGTCTACGGTCAATAGTTGGGTTGCCCGACTCCTGTGCTTGCCTCCTACATTCCGCTTTGTTCGGCTAGGTGTGCAAAGGGAGAACCACTTTGATTGTACTTCCGGTTAAGCTGGTTAAGTACCTCAGTGGATAAAGCCGAAAACTGATTGTCATAATGAGCGTAAACTGGTCAGCGATCCGACGACTGTGTTAAACGACGGACCTTTCATAAAACTGGCCCCAAACTTTAAACTCGTATGACTAAGTGAAAGTTGTAGAGTCCGCATATCTGATTGCCTCGTTTCCGCTAAACACAACCGCCTCCGGGCACAGAGACATCGGCTAAGGGTTGTATTGTTAGTATGGAAACACCCTGGGTAGCATCTACAAAGGGGTGGAAGCCGACAATGGGCCGCTTTCAGGTTATAAACAGTCTTAATGGAGAATTTGCCTTGCATAATTACCGTAATAAAGCCATAAATATGAATCAATTTGACTTAAGATTTTGGCCAAGCTGGGTTGCCTGGCTCCTGTGCTTACCCCTACGTTCCTGATTGTTCGGCTAGGTGGTAAAGGGAGCACCTATGTGATTGTTACTACCGAGTCATCCGGTTAGTACCTCGTACTGGGTGAAGCCGAAAGCTAGCCATCTTAAAGGATATAATTCGTCGGCAACGATGGAAGTGAAAATTTCGGTTCCTTTTGTGGACCACAGAGTTCGGGAACTTTCCCCCCAACTAAATCCTCAATATTTTCCTCCCACATTTATCGGAGTTGAGGTTTAATGATCATGATCAACATGACATCCTGGGAAAAGAAACCGATGATGGAACTATTTTTCCCAGAAGATGTTTTATAACCTATCTCTCCGTGTACCTTTGTTTATAAAACCATATGACCGGATTGACTTGTTTTCCATAAATATTTTGTCATTATAAAGGCTTTATAAAGTGGGACAAACACTCCTTGGCTACTGGCCGAGGAGGTTGAAGCCGATGGTCGGTCAACAAACTTTTGTACAATGCGGATCCGAGCATTAATGATGTAAAGTACTTGGGTACATAGAATCATTACACATAAATTGTTAGCAAAAACCAATCTTTTCACAGCCAATCTTTTAAAGAGTCAATGCATAGTCTCTTTGAGACAACCGAGTAGCTGACATAACACTCTCATAGTTTCCTATTGGCATTGATTTCCTATCTATTAAGCCCCTTAAAGGCCGACCTTGGCGAGCTCAGCTTTCGTTAGCTCTAACTCCTTTATGAGATCTTTATTCTCCTTCCGAGAAGTTTGTGTTAAACACAACAAAATTTTCTGTCAAACGGATATCGATCCTTAATTCGGCCACCCGTGCCCACATTAAGGCTCGGGGGCTACTGGGCTTCGCGCTTATTATTTACAACTATTAAAGGGGCACATTGATCCCCTGATCTGGTGTTGCCACCCGACCAGTGTCTCGGGGGCTACTGCATTGCCTATTCAATGCAGAAAATTCAAAGTACCCAGTGTTCGGCTTGACTGAACTATGGGCAAACGCGTCTTCGGACAACAATAGGTACCATCCGGGACTTACCCGACATCAAGCTAATACATTACGACGACTTCTCAAAACCCTATCTCAAGGGCCCGTCCGCCGATCACTATCTCCTCTAATGTGCATCTCGAATGTTAGGCTGACACACACCTTGAGGGCTACTGGCTATATATCTCGTCAGTAAATAAATTGCATCAATCGAAAATAAAATCCGCAAACAATCAGCCTGAGCCCGAGGTGGTGCATCACCTCGGAAGCAGTCTGGCATAAAGCTCGGCTGTGAGCGGCTGCCTCCATAGAGAACTTTTCAGCGTTAAGCTCGGATAACCTCCTTCAAACTTTTTCAACCAAGGTGATCTATGACACCTCGGATATAGTCCGGCGTTGGAGCTCGGATACAGTCCGGCGTTGGTGCTCGGCTGCAAAAGATACC